>NW_021319160.1:913408-918492 GCF_001605985.2 Dendrobium catenatum | reverse complement strand
GTGAGAAACACTTGGAAATCCAAGTGTTTCCTATCATACTCTCACTAGCAGCCAAGTACAACTGACATTTGGAACAATTAGATGTGAAAAATGCATTCCTGCATGGGTATTTGGAAGAAGAAATATTTATAGAAATACTATCAGGGTTTAAGGAAAAATCTGGAAGTAACAATGTGTGCAGATTAAAAAAGGCTCCATATGGGCTCAAACAATCACCAAGGGCCTGATTGGGAAGATTCTCAAAATTTATATTTTTAATGGGTATAAACAAAGTCAAGGAGATCATACACTATTCTTTAAATGCTCAGACTTAGGGGAAGTTACCATACTACTCGTCTATGTGGATGATATTATCTTAATTGAGAATAATGAAAAAGAGAAAGAAAATCTAAGGAAAAACCTTACCAAGGAATTTGATATCAAAGAATTTAGTAGGCTAAAATACTTTCTCGGAATTGAGGTAGCCCACTCTAGTAAAGGAATCTTCATCTTGCAACAAAAGTACATTAAAGATATTCTAAAAGAAACATGTAAACTACCTTGTAAACCAGCATCGACACTAGTAGAATCTAATCTTAAACTGGGGGAAGCAAGAGAAGATCTAGATGTAGATAAAGGGGCCTATCAGAGACTTGTAAGAAAATTAATCTAACTCTCTCACACCAGACCAGATCTCTGTTTAAAATTGCGCAATTAAAGGCGTGCCTCAAGGCGCGCCTTTGCGCAATTTGACCAAAAAATGCCTCGAGGCTTATGCAATTCTTCACCTGGCTGAGGCGCCGCCTAGAGGCGCATTGCGCAATCGGGTGAGGCGTACGCTCACAGAATAGGCCTCCACCCGCTAAATGAACCCTCTTCCTCCCTTCATCCCGCACGGTGCCCTCATTTCCGAAAAAATTCCCTCAGATCTCTGTTCGCCAACGAAGCGTCCCCGCACGGCGCCATCCTTCGTGAGTTTTGTACTTTGGACATGATTTTATGCATTCTACTTCTTATTTCACTATTTCATATATCATTTAGATGTTTTTATTTTAAGTACAATATTGCTATGATTTTCCTGCCTAAAACCTGATTTTTCATTACGCAATTCTGTGTCCGTGAGGCTACGCCTCAAGGACGCTCGAGGGCTTACGCCTCGCCTCACGGATGAAAACCGCCTCGAGGCTTAATTACGCAATTTTAAACCTTGGACTAGATATAGCATTTGCTATAAGTATAGTCAGTCAGTTTATACAAAATTCAAAATGGGTTCATATGCAAGCAGTAGATAAAATATTGCACTACCTTAAAGGTAACCTAGGGAAAAAAATTCTCTTTAGAAGCAACTAAGAAATAACCTTAGAGGCATACACCGATGCAGATTATGTAGGATCACCAGTGGACAAAAGATCTACTTCTGGGTATTGCACATTCCTGGTAGGAAACCTAGTTACATGGAGAAGCAAGAAGCAGAACATGATAGCAAGATCCAGTGCAGAAGCAGAATATAGAGCTATGACCCTGGGAATATGTGAGGTCCTATGGATAAAAAATAATTCTGGATGATCTGAAGATCAAATGGGACAAACCTATAAAACTACATTGTGACAACAAATCAACAATAAGCATAGCTCACAATCTAGTTCAACATGACAGGATCAAGCACATAGAAGTTGACCGACATTTTATAAAAGAAAAATTGGACAGTGGAGTCGTATGTATCAAACATGTACCATCAAAAGATCAACTTGCAGATACCCTTACCAAAGGAGTGGATCAAACTATCTTCCTCAGAATGATAGCCAGGTTGGAAATGATAGATCCATACTTCACAGCTTGAGGGGGAGTGTCAAAATCCAGCCTTTTAAGAGCAAACCAATCCAATGGCTACAATGCTCAATCCGTGGGACGCAGGACTCACGCAAGAACTCTTTCCATATTCGAGTTGCTGATTTAGGAAGGATTATATTAGAATTATTTTGTAATTATTTGTTTTCATATTAAGTTATATTGTATAGATCTATAAATAGAGGAGAAATCATGTAATAAAGTATGCTTTTCTTTTCAAACCTCCGATTTCTATCACAAATGAATGTTAATGTGAGATCCTTTGTCATTTATAACGTTAGGTGTAATTTGTAATGTTTGGACGCTTATCTTTTATGTAATTAATGTCAGTCTGGATATGGTGAAGGTAGCGGCATATATGCACTTCATACAGGTGGATCTAGAGCAGGTAGTTATATAATCCTATTGTTTAAGTCGGCTCCTTCTACCTCATTTGTTAATATGCTAATATGTTCTTTTGCTTTGCTTTCTCATTGTTCCAGTTGCATTTGCTCAGGTGGGTTTCTCTTGCCCAGGTTTATACAAACAAGTTGTGCTCTCACAATTTTGTTTTGTAAATTATCCCCAATATCTTTATAAGCATCTTCTAATCATCTTTTGCTGATTTTAGTATTCCACTATTCCTTCATTATTTATTCCATTTAGAAGCTGCATGAGGATTTTTTTTGTGGTGATTTGTCTTTTTATTAGATGAGCAATGCCGCGGCTATTGCAGCTGCATTTGATGGTGGTCTGCCTGCTGGTATCAGTGGTACTAATGACCGGTGTACACTCATTGTCTCTAACTTGAACACAGATGTAAGTAGTCTCTGCCAGTTGGAATTTCCTCTACTGTTTCTACTTGAGATTCTAGTAGTTGAAGCATCGCCATTGGATTCTTCCTGCAGAAAATTGACGAGGACAAGCTTTTCAATTTGTTTTCTATGTATGGCAACATTGTCAGAATCAAATTTCTTCACAATAAACCAGATCATGCGCTCATTGAGATGGAGGATGGATTTCAAGCTGAATTAGCTGTGCACTTTTTGAAGGTTCCATTGAAATTCTACCTTTTCCATACCATTGAGAAGCGGTTATTTGTTCTCCCCTTACCTTACCTACGTCTTCCAGATACAATTTGTTTTGCAAATTTGGATCATAGGTCGATTTATAGATTTAGATTATACATTCGGCTTCATATAATGTTTCAAATTTCAGGAACATGCAATTAGAAACTGCTTTTTAAAAGCAGAAGGAAAGATGCTTTGAGCATGTGTAGGCTTAGGCTTCGTTTGGGATGGTGTTCTTACTATTTCTTAAAACAACTTTTTATTACAAAAATTCAAATTTGTGTAGTAGAAAGCTGCTTTAACAAGCAGTAAGAAAGCCGTACCAAATGAAGCCTTAAATTTCAATTCAACTGGACAATTTTTAACTTTTTAAGGCAGTTGCATACTTACAACTTTTTTATTATTATCCAATAAGAGTTGAAGTAGCCAAAACTGTAAGCCTTATCTTACAGAATAAAGAAGCATAGCACATTCTATTGCTTGTTTTCTGTAGACTGAACTGTTTTCTTGGCACTATGATTTTATTCGAGCTACTATCCTAGAATTTTATATATTCTGCATTTTTATTGAATCTTCTATACTAGAAATAGAATTTTTAGGTTCTGCGTTTCTTTTTCTTTTTTTTTTCATTGATTTGTTCTTCCATGAGTTCATGAAATATAGGCTGTAGGTTGGATTTTTTTTTTTTTGCAAGTTATTTGAACCTCAGACTCACTTTTAGGCTTTGTTTGGGACAATTTTTTTATTGCTTCTTAAAGCAGCTTTCTCTACTAAAAAGCTACTTTAAGAAGCAGTAAGAAAACCGTCCCAAACGAAGCCTTATAGATCCGAGGTAGACATCAGTTAAACCCTAAGGATGGTGTCACTTCTGAGATGCCTGAATTCCTTAACATCCTTACATATAACTCACATTTTCTTAATCAGTCATCGTATCTATATCTATCCTTCCTTTCAGGGTGCATTGCTGTTTGACAAAAGGCTTGAGGTGAACTTCTCCAAGCATTCAAACATCACACCTGCTCCTGATGCACACGAGTATGGAGGATCTAACCTTAACCGCTTCAACCGCAATGCGGCAAAGAACTACCGCCATTGTTGTGCTCCGACAAAAATGCTTCATATATCCACTCTCCCACAGGAGATCACAGAGGATGATCTGGTGTCTCATCTCGAGGAGCACGGAGCAATTGTTAACACGAAGATCTTCGAGGTGAACGGAAAGAAGCAGGCTCTGGTTTTGTTCGAAAATGAGGAGCAGGCTACTGGAGCCCTTGTTTGCGAGCATGCGAGTGAAATCGACGGGTACACCATTCGTATATCTTTCTCTCAGTTGCAGAACATATAGATCTCCTTCTCCCACCTTTACTCTCCTTGGAGATCTGAAGTTGCTGTCAAATGCTATTTGATTTGTTGTGATTTTGTAAGATTGATTTGTGCTTTGCTTTGATGAGCTTCTTTTGCTTGAATGTATTGGTTTTTGTTAGTTGTTGGCTGTCTAAACAGATTTTTAGAATGCTAATTCTTCTGTTTCTGTTTTGCTCTGAATTTGTATCTGTTCGACGTCTCTAAACATTTTATTTATGGGGTTTCTCTCTGCTGTGTGCATGTAGTTATCTGGTCTTTTGGTTGAAAAATTATTCTGTGCGGAGGCTGGATGTCAAGAATCGTTTGGATTTGCTGCTATTTAGCTGTGCTTTTGCAAATACTCAGCAAAAGGGCAGCAAATAATGCATATTTGCTACCCTTTTGTTGAATATTTGCAAAAGCGCAGCAAAAGAACAGCTAAAGTACAACAAATATCATACTAATTGTATATTTGCTGTCCTTTTATTTTTTGTTGTGCTTTTATAAATGCTCAACAAAAAGACAGCACAAGTGTATTTATAATTGCATATTTAATGCTTTTTTGTTGAATATTTGTAAAAGTGTAGTAAATGGGCAGCTAAAGGATATCAAATTCAGACGGTTCTCATTGTTTGGTCTTTGCACAGAATAATTTCTCCCTTTGATTAGCTTTTTTATGAATGGTTTTATTTTTTAATTTATGTTTTAATTTTGTGAGTGCCAAAGAATAATTTTGATGCAAGTGAAATTAAGCTTAGAATTTCAATAATAATTTGAAAGATTTTTATCAATTAGGTTAGATCAATATTTATATAGTTTATAATAATATTTATGTAATTTAGAAAAATTAATATATATTTTTCA
>NW_021319160.1:903856-907827 GCF_001605985.2 Dendrobium catenatum | reverse complement strand
GGAATTCCTTGGCTTGATGTAACAAATATACATCATATGGGGTGTATTGCATCGTGGGAATTGGAAGAATCAGTATTGAAATATTCGTTTGGTCAGAATGACTATATCGGTGAGCGACGAAGGTCGGAAGGACCGTACTCGATGGAGGAGGTCAGAAGGATCGCAATCAACATGCGACAAAGGGTGGAAAGACCATAGTCGGTGAAGGAAATATGAGGGACCATAATCGACAAAAATCCAGCGACTAAGGTCAAAAGTTCGATGTCGGGTGAAAGTTCGATGTCATGTAAAAACCAGGTGACGGGCAGAAGTTTGGCGTAGAGAAGAATTCCGATGAAAGTCCAATGACGAGCATAAGTTCGACATTAGGTAGAAATCCAACGATGGTCGGCTGGCGGGTGGAAGTTTGGTGGCAGTCGGTAATTGGGCGGTGGTTCGTCGACGGCCAGACTGAAGTCCGGCGGCGATCGACAGTAAGGTGGTGGTTCGATGATGGTCGAGTTCAAATTTGGTGGCTACTGATAGTTGGGTGGAAGTACGATGGGATGTCGGGTAGCTCGAGCGTGGTCCAACGAAGATCGCGGTTTGAAGTCCGGCGACGGATCGTGTGGCCGGGTTTAAGGTCGTCTACGCGTTCAAGTGGCCGGCGGTGTCTGACGACACTAACGCTGAATGTCCAGTGGGCAAGTCGGCGGCCAGGTGCATGGTCCAATGATTGGTTGGATCTAAAGTCCAGAGGCGACTTGTGACACGTCGGTGGAGTTCGGCGGCAGTCGGTGTCTATGCGATGGTCCGATAACGGTCAGGCTGAAGTCTGGCAGCCGGGTGGTGGTCCGACGACAGTCGAGCTAAAATCCGGCGGCGATCGGTTGGGTGGAAGTCCGGCGTTGGTCAGCGTCCTGGTGGAAGTTCGGTGGCGGTCCGTCCTTCGCGTGGTGGTTTGATGATGGTCGGGCTGAATTTCTGCGATGGCTGGGCAGAAGTTTGATAGTGATTGACAGCCGAGCGGTGGTCCGTTGACATTAGATGGGGGTTTGTCGGCGGTGGTGCTGGAACTCTTGAAGCATTATAGCTCTCTCCAATCTCTATCCCAAAGGTCTCCCTCGTGTAGAGAGTGGGGTCTATTTATAAACTTTCATGAGTGGCACACCTCATAAATTTAGAGAAGATCCGGGGCAGGTTCGGAGTGCTCTATCAGCTGGCTCGTATTGATTCCCCGATCATAAAGGGTTTTTCAATTGTTTCAATGCCTTAACGATGTCAGAATTTAGCGATATTGGTCTCGTTGGATATGTCTCGCCGAGCCGCTCAATTTGATTGTAAGCATGACATGTTTTGATATCATTTTGTCATCCAACTAATGTTTTGACCCTTCCTAATGTGATCCAGGCCCTCGATTTGGACTCATTTGGGCTTGGGTTGGACCGATTTTGGTGTCATTAGGTTCGTCTCTTTGAGATGTTCCATTTGACTATAAGTTTGTTGAAATTGAAATTCAGATGACCTCGAAGTTAATTTTGAAAGTTTTCAACTTGAATATGCCTTGCGATTCATGCCCAATTAAAACAATTTTCGATAACTTATCAATACTATTCATTTAATAAATGAATAAGACATTCAAAATTTTACATTAATCAATATGACTTATGTGAAAATCTGCACTTATAGTCTTATATTATAGTTAATTATAATTTATTTATTTTCATCACATCATTCATTTTAACCCCCATCATTTAATGAAAAGAATATGTACTAACAATACTATCAGGGGCAGAATCTCGTTAAGGCTAGGGGGGCAATCTGTACTATTTTTTTTTTTTCATTATACTATTATTTATGAAATTTGTTCCCCTTTAATATTTTTTTTAGCCTTTATTACAAGAGTTTTAAGGCAATTACCCCCCTAAAAATGTTAAAATACTATGATCTTTACGCAAGTGCCCCCAATATAATTAAATACATTATGTGATGTGTTATTATTAGGGAATGATGAATCAAATACAAAGAGAAATATTGACCCTGCGATCTAACCGGGTAGGCCGAACCCTGCCAGGGGTTCTGCCCTCTTGGACCCCCAACATATACGCCAACAATTACTTATAAATTTGCCCCCCCCACCTGAAAATTATGGCTTGCTCTGCCTCTGAGTACTATCAATCTTTAAAAGTGTTGATTTATTATATTTTTAAATTAATTATTCCATTAAATATTAAAGAATAGCATATAGCTTCAATAAAGTATAAAACAAAAATTAATGATGCTGACTATGTTTATAGAATAATATTTTTTAATTAGGTTACTAGTTTTCTCGAATTGGCCGGTTCAATTGATTGAAACGGGAAGTATTTTTTTTTTTTTTATTGTTGTGTTGACCCATTTAAATTTTATAAGAGCCGTTGAATGGGAGTAATCCGTTTGAGATGGTTCAACGGAGACACGATGATTAGTGGCTAATGATAATGGATTAAATTATAAATCACAATTACGAAATCATTAGTTCATAACGCACATGCAAAATTTGATTATTTTTATGGAGTTAATATTAGATTATTATTCTTAGTTTAATAAATTCATAATGATTATTCTTGCGGGCTAGAATATACGAGGCGATAGAGTTAGATTTTTTCGTCTTAGCGTTCTACGGATATTCAGCACACAAACACATGATTTTTTAAGTGGAAAATCCTGGGTCATGCCAAGTTGAAATGATTCAACTAGTGTTTGAATATATTACAAGTATATGGTTCGTCCTTGAAATTGAGGACGACCATATTACAATCTTCAACCGCCAGGTTGAAATCTATTAACGAACATATATAGATCAGATGAAAGTCTTGTGTCAATCGGTGTTCAGGCAAAAGCCGGCATCAGTCGGTGGCCCGACAGAAATCTGACGTCAATAGGTGGACGGGTGGAAGTCCAACATCAGTCGGTATCCATGTGGAAGTTCGGTGGTGGTCGATGAGGCATCTGGTGGCAAGAGAACTCTAATTTTTTCTTCTTCATTCTCTTCCTTGCTTGAGTCCCCTTTTCATGAGGAATGAGTTGTCTATTTATAACTTTCTGAGAGTAGCATGACCAGTAAATAGAAGGAAGATCAAGAGTAAGTTGAGAGTGGTTTGAAAGGACGGTCGATGTTGATTCCCTTGATCGTTGACTGTTTATTAGGCATTTGAATATCTTAATGATATCAGAATTTGACGTTCTTGGGCTCATCGGATTCATCCATTTGAGCCGCTCGTTTCGACTATAATCATGCCGTGTTTGGAAAATTTGATGTATTTAATATAGAATATACTAATTCCAAAATTAATTTAATGATTTTAGGGTTTATTTTAATTAAATTTCAATTAAAAAGAGTTCCGACAAGCTAATGTAAACACAAATCAAATAATTATATATTAAAGGTTGGATTTCGGAGAGATTATAATATTTCATGATTGAAACTTATTAGCGCGTCAATCACGTTCCAAATTAAAATTAATTAGTGCTAATAGTCACGTTGCTTAATTAAGCTGTTCTTGTTAAAGAAGACAGCCTATTTAGGCTTGTGATTAAATTTCCGATAAGAGATTAGGTAAAAAATAGTAGAAAATAGAGGGATTAAGGACTTGATCACGTGCTTTGCATTGACATCTCTTACGAAATCTTCAGCGGGCCCCACAAAAAATTTTCAATATCTTAATCAGCTTAAATTCTTCGTACTTTATAATTAAATTATTAATGTTTTTATATCTTTATTAAGGTCATTAGATAAGGTAGTATTATTTCGTCCAAATAATAATAATAAAAAAAATCTTATGAGTTAAAAATTTCTAACAAATAAATAGTGAAGAGAAATTATTTTAGAAAATGGAACCCTTCTGGTTGATATTTTTAATTATATAAAGTCAAGGTAGAATAATATTTAATTGGTCAAAATGACAAAAAAAATATCATGACATGAGAGAAGGAGAGTTTTAACACCATAG
>NW_021319160.1:882124-903756 GCF_001605985.2 Dendrobium catenatum | reverse complement strand
GAATGCCTCCTCTCTTATAAATTATTCCACAATTGAAGAACATTTGTATTGTTTCCTATCCACATGATTTTAACACTCAATAAAATGGTCCAAGCGATATCTACTTCTCACGGAAACGCTTTGAGTTTGAATGTGCCAGATTTTGATGTTTTGTTGATCCATTGGTAATATTAAATAAACAATTGATCAATATTAGCCTGAAAAATAAACCTTATGTTGTCAATATTAAACAACAATGGAACAAACTAAACACCAACAGGTTATCTAACCTCCTTAATTGGAGAAAGAAATAAATAAAACAAACAACAAAGAACTGCTAATTTTAAGAAACAGTTGGTGTAATAAACTATGAATTATATAATCATTCAATGTAGAGCACAAAATGGTGTTTGGTCCAACCTAACACTTTCTGTGCATATAATACCACAACTACAGTTACAGAATAAGGTTAGTCACACCTAATAAACATGTCATATTGAGACAAGAAACGGCTGAATAGAGACAAAACAAAAAGCGTGTAAATCTTCTTTTGATTTTTCAGTATAATAACATCTATGAAGACAAGGATTATGCTTGAAAACAAATTCAAAAGCATATGCCAATTTGTTAGAGGAAAAAACAAAGATCTAAACTTCTCAAAAAACTTTGGGAGATATTTGCGGCGTTGTTATTGCTATTCAAAGATCAGCTAATCACTTTTGATCATATTAATGCATGATTTTGATCATCAATTCTCAAGAAGCAATTAAAAGTTATTCAAACGTAATTCTAGCTAAGAAACTAAATTATTCTCATAATAAAAATTAAAAGAAAATTCCTCTCTTTTTCCATATATGAACTTACGAAAAAACATACAAAATTTCCAAGGAATCGGAGCTCTAACCATAAATTTGAATGTTTAATATATCCATTGATCGCGTTCTACTTCGTTTTGGATCTCTCCCCTTCTTGCCAGGTAAACGATGCTCCTCCAGAAGGAGAAAGACTCAGTGGCCTGTTTCTAACTTAATAATAGAGACATAACAAACTGGACTTACCATTTTTCGATGATTGTGAATAGTTTTAAAAAAATATTTTTAAGATATAAATGGAGAAAGGACTATGATCCCATCACTCTGATGCTCACCCTTCTCAAAAGTTAGAAGCACCAAACAAAATTTCTTCTTTAAGTTTTGTTGATCCATTTGTTTTAAAAAAAAAAAAGCAAAACAGCCCATGTGTGCCACAAGATTTTATCAAAGAATTTTCGAGTTTGCAGTTTGCACAGGTAAGAATAAAACACGAGTTAAATGTTCAACGCAACCATTAGATGACTTTAAGCCTTAGAAATCTCCTCACCTTACAATGATTCAAGCATCGACGAAGGAGGAGGGTGCAAGCGAAGCCAACGGACGATTAAGCTTAACTGGAGGAGTTGCAGCGTTGATTACTGGCCGGGCAGTTCGCCAAGGATCCAAGCACGGGAACGAAGGAGGAGCCTGCAACAACGAAAGAACGAAGGAAGAAAATTGGAGGAGAGGCGGCTTCCAACAGTTACGGGAGCAGTTAGAAATAAACTAGGTTTACACTTTTCCTGTTTTACACTTTTACATGTTATAATACTCAAATACCGATTGATTTCAGTCAAACGGCTGGAAATTGCATTTAAGCTGTAAGTCCGCCGGTTCTCTTCCCGGTTTTCCGGTTCACCGATTTCACGGTCCCACCGACCGGTCGGACCGGTTCAATCGGTCCTTTGCTACTCGATTCAGTGGAAAACCGAACCGGCCAGCCGGGTACTGGTTGAACGGCTAGTCCGGTCCGATTTCAAAAACGTTGCATCATATAGCTTATTAGACTATGACTTCAAACTAAAAAAAACTCAAATTTAATCAATTACTTATTTTTTAATTAGGCCTTTATTTATATAATACTTTATGTAGATAGCAGATCACTTTTTAATTTTGTTTTTTTATTTTAAAGTTTATTTATTATAAGCTTTAATTAAAAAAAATACATATTTTGCATATATTAAATAAACATATTATTTTTTATTTTTTAAATAATTGGACAAGATATTGATGATAAGGAACATCAATTAGTAGCGGGGTTGGATGGTGATAGTGGCTAATGAATTTTCATACATCGAAAGAATTAAAAAGAAGACACCCAAAAAAATACTTAAAGATTATTATGCAATTGTAATTTGATTTGATTTATTTTTTAAAATAAAATTAAAAAAACACAAAAAAAAAAAACAAATCAAATATATTTTTCATAAAAAATAAAAAACAATTAGATCTATATAGAAATTCCACATAAAAATATAGAAAAATAAAAAAAAAACAAGCAAACATAAGATAGATGCTAACCACAATCATAACAATCATATTAAAAACTTGTAACTTTTTCAAATGCCTAAAGTCTCTTCCAAACATATAAAACCAATTCCAGAATTGAGGTATTAATTTACTATAATCCCATACTTTTTTTTGAATAATTTTAAATTAATTAAAGATAAAATTTCACACATACATCATATACGCAAGACATCGAACTCAAATCTTTTAATTGATAGCCAAAGCTCATTAACCAGCAACGACCAGATAGACTGCATCTCATACCACTTAAAACATCTTCTGCATTCTACAATGTCTAGCCCAAGAGCTAATAAACAAGCCTGAAGTCTCAAAAAGAGTTCTCACTTCAAAAAGAAATCAAATCTGCTTTCAACCAACTAAAAAATATCTAAATTCAACATATTCTTCCACCATGATGATTAAGCTCAGTCACAAAAAACCCCATAGACAAATTGAAAAGAAAAGAAAGAAAAGAAATCAAAAGTAACAAAATTTACTCTTGTATATAAATAAATATTTACAGGTTCTGCCAACATTTTAATAGAATAATGGCGTTTTCAAGCGCATATTTCTCTAAGCTTAGAGAAGCAAGAAGAAGAATTATAGACGAAAATGTCAGCTATTACCAGTCGGACGGTATAGACGAAACGGAAAGAAAGATAGACACAAAAAGTGGAAGAGTATATAGGAAAGGTTTCTGCTTGCTTGCATAGGTTGCGTTGTATTGGCCTGGGTCGGCTCCTTGTTGCCCACTCCACATACATTCTTTGTTGCTTCCACCGCCTGAAAGCAAAAAGCAAGCAGTTACTAAATGAAAGGAATGAGAAATTATGATTTCAGATTATCACCAAATCCTTAAAATTCAAAACTTTAATAAAAAAAAACTTGGTGAGCAAATAAGAACACACAATTGATACTGAGTAGTTTAGTAAATGAGTAAAATATGATTAGAATAGGATTTGGGGTTTTAATCAAGATTGTCTTCTTAAAGCGATATATAAATATATATATCACAAAATTCTTATAGATATTTATGTATATTGAATGACTTAAATCGCAAACTTACGCACAGCATATGCAAGTCTCGAACCTAAAATCACTTGGTTGGAAGCCAAAGCCATAACCAACAAGCTAAGATGGGAATTTTATTTCTACATCTAACAACTAAATCTTCACATTTACTTATATAACATTGAAATCTTTAAATTATATTAAAAATATTACTAATAGCAATTTAAAAAGATAAAATACACATTTTCATGCATATATTTTAATGTCATTGAGATAGTAAAATATTATATAGTAAATATAATAATTTAAATGTTAGATATATAAATACATTTTGTGATATGTATATTAATCTCTCAAAAAGTTTATGGTTTAACACTCAACTTTAAAAAACAAGCTTAAAATATATACAACTATAAATAACTTCATTTCACATTTGAAGTTGGTGAAATGATACACCAAGCAATCACCCAAAATAATTGGAATATAACTCACGATTATAATGATTATGATGATCTACCAAACAATACATTCAATAAAAATGATTTACTCATTGAAACACAGCACTAAGTCAAATTATAGCAGTTTCACAAGAGAAAGCTTACTCAACAAAACAAAATGAACAAGAGCCTGGGGTGATTTTGCAGCAATCCAATCAACCGAAGTCATGTAAAACTGGTTCTGAAGTGAAATATGACATATAGTGATTTTAATTATTTTAGCAATAGGCGATTCCTTGAACATCTTCGTCTAAGGGAATTGCAAGGCACTACCACCGAAAAATGCTCGCCCAACATAGCCTATGAATCGCATCACCTGAATATCATACTGCGACTTATAGGAAACCAACACCTCTGCAAGGTAGATTTGCGACTTATAGGAAACCAAAACCTCTGCAAGGTAGATTTGATGCGTCAATCTAAGAAGCAGCCTCTTGGACCTTCTTTACCACCATTTCCCCTTTATCCCATCCCACTCCATTGGCTTCTCCATCATCCTCATCCTAATCGGAAGAAGCCGTAGCAGTTGGTGATCTCAACTCAGAGGCGGCAATGGCAACATATTCAATGGCACGGCGGTGTCCTTGTGCTTTCTACTCAACCGATGTGAATAAGTTGGGGCGCTCGATAGGGGAGATACCATTTGACAGCTGATCCCTGGTGGTGGGGGTGGTGCTTGGCGTAAGTTATCTTCTGTCATCCGTGGTTGGATGCGGCGGCGAAAGACCTGCTGGAATGGTTTATAATGGCATCAACGGCGGGGTGGGAGCCTGTTGTGGGATCCATGCTGGCAGGATTTGACGCAAAAGTAGCGGACACAAGAAATTTCGGGGGGCAAAGGAATGAGACTAAAGTTGTCCAGACGCACGCACCCGCTTGGTCGAGACGCATGGTCTCTCGTTCAGTGCATTCACACGATCTCTCATACAAACATAAGCTCTTTCTTGGATCCGCTCAATTCCACCCCAGACGCACGCAAGAGGTTATTGCATGCGACAAGCTTCAGGGATGCAAGATCCCGCTCGGTTCCTCCCCAAACACAAGCGCAAATTTTTCTGGCCGCACTCCTCTATCATCCCATTCGGTTGCATGCATGCGAGTGGGGGTCACGGGGCATTCTTCTCTCTCGATCGAACGCAGAGACCGCGGGATGAAGCACTCTCCCTCCTCTCAGTTGGACACATGCATAAATGAACTAGTTGGAACCCGCTGCCTTTCGTATCTGAAGGGAAGGTCGGGTAGTAGATAATTTGAGAGTTCCAGCAAAGACAATGAAGGCTTTTATACCATTTTAAATTTAGAGAATTGGAGAGGGAAAAAGGCTTAAATTTATTATACAAAATTAGCCCTATTTAAAAATCTATAAAAAAATATCTTAAAAAAGAAATAAATAGTGACAGAATCATGCCTAATTGCCCGAATATAATCCTTCCTAAATCAGCCACAATAATATGGAAGGAGATCAGTGTGATCTAGGTGAGCCTCCCATAAATCCCCATGCTGGCCATAACATCAACAGGTAAGGACCGGTTGGATGGCTGGGACAGTATTTAACATATTGAGATGTCAATTTATTTATATTAAAACAAGAGTTATTACTTATGTCCAAACAAAAGGTAGTTTGAGCAAGTATTTCTCTATTTCAATTGGATTACATCAAGAATTAGCTTTAAGGCTGTCTTTTTGCTTTAGTGTTGGAGTTATTATACGTTTTAAATATCTTGGGTCTATTGATCAAAGTGATGGCCAAATAGATGAGAATATTATTATTAAAATTTAAGTTGGATGGTTGAAGTAGAGGAATGCATTGAGCCTATTGTCTGACGGAAACGTACCCCCTCGAACTAACAAAAAATTCCATAAGATGATGGTGAGACCACAATGCTTTATGATGTATAATGTTGGCCATTAAAAGAGAAGCGAAAAATTAAATTAAGTAGTGTAGAGATGAGGATGCTTAGGTGGATGAGTGGATTTATAGTTAGAGACAAAATATGAAAGGAGCATATACATGAAAAGAATGGAGTAGCTCTAGTGGCAGACAAGACTAGAGAGAGTCGGTATAGATGGTTTGATTATATAAAATGTCAGCTTTCCGATGACCCAATTAGGAGTGCAAATGCCTTAAATTTGACCTATGTTAAAAAAGGTCGAGATACACCTAAAAAGACTTGGTTAGAAAAGTATTAAAAATGACCTATTTTTATTATATTTAAATGAGAATTTGACTCTTAATAGGATAATAAAAAAAAAACTCATGTTGTAATAAAATTCTTCAAATATCATGACATTAGATGTCAGCCAATTTGGCTGCCATCTAATATAAATAAAAATAGGATATAACTGTCATTTTTTATATATTATTTGAGCATACAAGTAAATCAAATAATTATCATCTTTAAACAATATAACATGATATCGTAAATGTCACCAGACAAAACAACCCCTAAATTTTATTTTATCAAAGTAAAAACTCTTCAATATCAAGCAACGTGCTTAAAAATATACTGAACATATGCTAAATGCCAAACAAAAATTATTTTCAATCCGCGGATCAAATATTTTATGGATGCCCAAGACCAACAACAACAAGTACTTATTCCATTACATGGGGTCGGCTACTTGAATTCTTTTTCTCCATTGTCTTATTAAGAGTCGAATTTTCATTTAAATCTAATAAAAATAAAAAATTTAGTACTTTCTAACCAAATCTTTTTAGGCCTTTCTTAATATAGGTTGAATCTAATACATTTACTCTCCTAATATAGTCATCAGAAAATTCAGAAGTACCTAGACCAACAAATGGATACAACAAAAACAACAACAAGCCTTTATCTCAATATATGGGCTCAGTTACATGAATCTTTTTTCTCTATTGTGTCATGTTAAGAGTCAAATTCTCAACTAAATCTAATAAAGAAATGTCATTTCTAATATTTTTTAACCAAATCTTTTTAGGTCTACCTCTACCTCTCTTAACATGAGTAAAATCTAATACATTTACTTTCCTAACTGGGTCATCCAAATGCCATCGTTTTATATGACCAAATCATCTAAGGCGACTCTCTCTAATCTTTACCCTAGACCAACAAATGTATGTCCAATGAAAATTCAAGAGTGCTAACACTAATACACTGAGTAAAATCTTCATTTAAAAACTGAAGAATAGAATATATGACATATAAAAACAGCCTCGTACATATTATTTTCTAGTGACGCTACTGTCAACTAGAAATTGAGAAAGAAAAATGAAAATAAGGGAAGAAACCACAATGAAAAAAATGGTAAATCCTAATTGCCTCGAATTAAGCTGATTTTCAATGGATTTGGTCCAAGTTATCACGACATCAACAGTTCGTGCTTACACTCTACAATGAACTTAAGGTCTTAGACTAAGAAAATTGTTTGACTATCCTTCTATGACAAGAGTAATGTACAACGGAATTCGGTCTGCTTTTTTTTGTCCTTGATCTACAGCTAATAAAAAACAATTAAAATATAAATTTCTAGCTTTTCCTAACATATAATGAGAAATCACATTCTTAAAGAGCATTTAATTAATTAGACAATTCCTAATTTCCAAAAATAAATACCGAGAAGAAAAAATGCATCATAAATACTTCTAATGCATATAATTTTACAAGATATTCTCGAACACCAGGGAATCAAAGAATTCAGAAAATCAGCATCAATTTGATTCACGAGAAGCTGACCTGCTCATACAAAAGCTCAATTTGCTGAGCCTGTTGCAAGACGTGAGTCGACATGAGATGATTCAGCGCTGACATTTCAACCATTTTAGTTTCAGTTTCTTGTACGGCATCCAACAGACTTGTCAACTCTACCTGATAAGTTATTTGGAAGAAATAATAATGCATATAACAAGAAAGTAATTTGGTAAAGAACAAGGTTTTACTCAATATAAAAGATACAACCTGAAGTGCAAGTGTTTCATCGTCAAGCAGTTGATTCTGCACTCTAATAGGCCCACTAGAAAGTTCCAGGCCTTCAGGCTCAGTAAAATCAGATTTAAGCACTTCTTGTGATTTGGTGGTGGGAAATGAATGCTTCTTTCGTCTCGGCGTTGCTCTATTAATAGCATCTTGAATCCGTATAGATCTAAGTTGATCGAACTTAGAAGTAACTGAATGAAGTCGTTCACTTAAAATCAAAACCTGCAATTAAGGAATTGATGTGAAAATGAGAAAGTTCAGCAACACAGAATTTCTTTCAAAAGATGTAAAATAATCTTGAAATATCCCACCACAGCTGATAATCTAGACAAAAACAATTGTGTAGTCAGTTAGTAATTTCATACCACACCATGCTTGTGAGCTACCTCATCTGCATGGGAACCATCACTAAGAATGGGAAGCCATCTTGTTGCATTTTCATGCTTCTCCTCATCATAAATCCTATTTTTTAGAATATCAATCTGTTCCTTGCTTGCTTTAACAAAAACACTGACCTGAATGTAAAGCATCCATTATTCTCTTTAGAAAAAAAAATACAATTTACTTTGAGTAATTTGTTCATGAGAATTCACCAAAAGCAAGATTTCCTGAGAGCCAAAAAGAATATACAGGTTGCTCTGTCAAGAATAAAAATATATATGCGTAGAAACAGGGGGGATGGGAGGGGAAAGGAGGCCGTAGCGTGGATGACTCACTTCATGTTCGATGTTGTCCCTTTCTTGTTCAGTAGTACGATGTAAATTCAAATAATCCTTTTGGTGCCTTACAATAAAATGCTCCAATTCGTTTATGCTTTCAAGCTATAATAGGAGCAAGTATCAACTGTCAGTATTACCTTCATTTCTTGCATATTGCGATTTACAATGAATTGAGATGAAGGACTGACAGCATTCTATACCGTCTTTAGTGAAGCTTTTGTAAATGGCAACCTCTGTGTAGGTTTGCGCATGATGAAAGATGCCATGACTGGAGCCAGTTTGGACTGCAAAGCAAATTAGTCAAAACATGTAACTTTGCACAAGGCGGAAAAACTATAATAATCATTTTTAATTTTAAAATGGAAAATACTCAGATGGTCCTACATAATTATCGCCATCTATCTTTTTAAGGAAATAGATAATAAGCTAAGATAATTAATACAACTACTACAAAGCATGTCAGGTGGAAAATTTAAGCGGCTAATTCTCGCTTGCATTTCTAATCATACCATAAAATGCTTGTTGTAAGCATTTAAAGAACTCAGTTTCATAAGTAATCTCTCACCTCAGTGTATCCTGAGGAAACAGCCGAAGTGTGGACAGCATCCTTGAAATCTTCTGTTCGATCCCTAGTTTTTGCCATCTTTTCACAATGTACTGATAGAAACCCCTAGCATGGAAAACCTTAGCATGTATGCTTCACCTCTTTGCCATCCTAGGCACGATATAAATATAAACGATCAAAAGCAATGTAAATGATGAAACCTGGCCCAAAGAACAAATTGAAGAGATATCCACGATCACGAGTTTGAACATTCCAAAAAAAGTTCTTCCCTTACTTACTAATACAAAAAGTGTTAAAAAAGAATAGGATTTTTACATACATAACATCAAAAACTATTGAAAATACATATTTAACACCTAAATTCCTATATTTACTAATATACTACCTAAAGCTCCTCTTTTAATCAATTCTAACATTCCGTCAAAAATCACCATCAGCGACTGTCTTCCCCATCACTGGCATCCTTTCACAGTGAATACAAGTATCTTATCGCTTAAATGGAGTGGTAGAATAGAAGGAAAGAGAGATTTTAGATGGTATATTAGTAAATATATAAGTTTAGGTGTTGAATATGTATTTTTAATAATTTTAGGTGTTATGTATGTAAAAATCCCAAAAAAAAGTGTGCATCCTATAAAAAGATATGAACCTCTCAAAGCTCTCATCAAAGTCAAACTGAATAACTCCACACAAAAGAACAATTATATAACATTAAATAGCAAGAGAACATAAAACATCATAACTGTTAAGTTTGCTCAAGCAAACAAAATGGAATGGATCTCAGATGCCATGCTACCCGAATTGACAATGAAATATACAAATAGCTGGATGGAATAGTTTAGCTGCTTGGAAAAGTTTATATACATATAGCCACAGAAGCTCCAAAGTGATGGGAATACAGCGACAGGACCTAAACGCCAAAACATTTGAGCAATGCACAGAAAAGTTCTGAAACTTAGGTTTCGATCATTGCACTGCAGGTGCAAGGAAATCTTGAAAAAATAATTAGAAGTAACTACGGAGAAGCTGCTTCAGCTATTTACCCGCTGGCCAAGCCTATTCCAGCTCCATCCATACTTTCACAGCAAGTAAATCACACATGAAAACAAAGAAATTGGGGATTAATAGCAATTACAATGCACATCACCAATCAAAAAAATACTTGTTGGATTTCCCTTTTGAAGATGATTTTTTTCAACAAAATGAGTCGCGTTGCTTCAGAGAACTTTGACTTAAATGGGTATTCAGTCTTCAAAAGTTGGTCCGAGTTCTATTATATCATTAATTCACATCTCATGATTGTGGAGATGCTTAAAAGAAAACTTAGGATTGCTAAAATATTGATCGCGATCATGATTTAGGAAAATCAGGATCCCAAGACTGTATGCTCAAGATAATCAATCCAATATTATAACTGATGCAGGACAATAAATAGTTATTTTAATATTATCATTTTATTCATTATTCTAACCATATAATGGATAAGTTACAAATCAAGAGCTCGAGAGTTACATAATAATTTAAGAGTTACAAAACTCGGAGGAATGAAGTTAAAAACTAATAGCTAAGAAGTTGCAAAAGAATTTGGGCGTCACAAAACCTAGAAAAAGAAAGCTATAAATCAAGAGCTAGATTACAAAAGAATATGAGAGTAGGGAGTTATAAATCAAGAGCTTGAGAGTTATAAAACTAGAAGATATGAGTTACACTTCGTATCTATCAAGACAAGGAGCAATTATTACATCCAGTGTCCGAATGCGTTCAGAGACCAATAACCACGCGCCACGTCACCTAAAACTCGGTATTTTGGACTCGGTACTGCTCGGTATACATTCGGACCGTTCGGTTTTTGACCGGATGTAATAATTTCTCCAAGACAAGGCCAGTCTCCTTTATAATAATGGGCCAATCCACTTTTTGATTCTTCATTAATATTGTAAAGCATGTAATCTTTGTAAATGGTATTATTATATGAAAATGTAAGTTTCTTCATGAGATATGAAGAGCAGCTTGGTGGTTTTTCCTTTATATAGCTTAGAAGCTTTCCTTAGTAATCATGATGGGTTCACTTAAAATTACATTTGTATCCTCTTTATTTTTTTCTTTTATGAATAAAATCCAATATTTACATACTTCCTCTATTAATATTACCACTTCATTTTGCATGAGCTTGGCTTTCCACTCCTCCATTTGGTCGAGAATCCTATGCAACATAAACTCTACATATTAAACCCCAAGACATAAACTCTGCATCTTTTGAATGATACCTATATACATGTTTGAGATTGTGATAGGAAGCATGCGGGGTTAACTATTACAATTAATAATCATTTACCACACATAATATCAAACATATATACATATCAAGGTTTAAGAATGTGTATAAATACATCACCAAGCCTATAACTCTTTAAAACCCAAACACGCTTCCATTAAATTTCTTTTGCCAATTTCGACAACATTTACTTTAATATGAATTGTTACAAGATAAATACCACAAATAGATATGAAACCTAAAACCAACATAGCCACTTATTTGCATATTGAAAATGCACAAAACTGAATTTGCATGCGATATCAAAACACAAGTATGCATAGAGGCTTTTCAATGTAGTCATAATTTACACTATCACTTATTAAACCCCGAGACAAACTCCATATATGTGATGGAAATATTTATGGAGAATGATTTCTATATTATAACAATCTATAACATGTATCTTACTTGTCACAATTTTATTATTAAGAGAAGTACTATCATGTATATGTATAGGAAAGAAGACAAGCATGTCATTAACTATCAAACTTCCATCACTTCATTGATTCATATAAAGTTGTATAATCCACTAATTGAAAGACTGTAAAACCGGCAAGAAAATCATGCTTAAAATTCTATCTTTCTAAATGTCCAAAAAGAACTACATTTTAAAACATTCACCCGGATATCTAGATTATGAAGAAATTAATCGAATAAAATTACATCTGACATCACGTCGGTTAGGGATGAAAGCTACATGAATCTCTCACACTACTAAGGGCTGTTTGATATCGGATTTACAGCGGGATTTAGGTCGGATTTACGCTAAATCCAGCCAAACGGTTTTGGTGCGCGCGTTAAATCCCGGCGATGGGTAAATCCCGGATTTAAGGATTTACTGCTTTAATCCCGGATTTACTAAATCCCTCGGTTCGGCGGATTTATGGGGTTTGGCCGAAGAAGCGAGCGAAAGGGAGAAAGTTACCTTCACAGCCAGCGAGCTCCTGTTGTTGCTTCCGATCAAAATGTCGTAAATTCCGATCCGACAGGAAGGGAAAGTCGTCGAAGGAGCGAAGTCGAACAGCCACGAAGGAGCCGAAGAAGCAACGCGTGCAATCTCTACACCAACTGCGAAGCAACGAAGCCGAACAGCTACGGCGAAATGAGCAGATGAAAGCCAAATGTTAAATATATAATTAATATTGTAAACAATAATTAACGTGTGATTTGTACTTAACATATTATTAAATTCATAACACATTAATTTTTACTTTTAATTATAAATTATTTTTTAATTTATAATTATCTTCTTCACATTTAAATTCCTAACTGCTATAAATCCTAAAATATGTTACCAAATAGTTTCTTAAAATTTAACAGGATTTAACATTTGTCATATCAAATATTTACTAAATTCGAATTTACAGAATTTACTAAATTCTATTAAATTATATCCCACTTGTTGCCAAACAACCCCTAAATACATTCACACAAAATTTGAGAAGGTGGTTGACCAAAATTATCAAATATAGCTATCAATTTCATAAATTATAACTAATCGAGAAGGCTAAATATCACTTTCATCTCAGATTTTTCTTTTATAAATGAATCCTACTCATGAATTTATACCTCTATATAAAAGAGGCGTCAAATAAAATCATAACACAAATGAAATCATCAGAACTTCCTCTTAGTGACATGCCATCAAATAGTTGGTGTGCAAAGATTCACAAAAGGTTACAATCATACATCCTCATGCTTATGCTAGTTGATAGCATATTGAAATTATCAGAAGAAAAGTGGAAGGGAAGAAGGGGAGATAGAGAAGAGCACGGGGAAGAGAATGGAGAAGCAGCAAACTTGTAGGTGGAGGGGGTCCGTCAAGGGTGCCGAGAAAAGCCACGGGAGGTGGGAGGGCTTTAGCGGGACTCGGATGGGAGGGAGGAGGTCCGGGTCTGGTTCAGCTCGGCTACTTCGCATGAGAGGAAACCGAGAGCAGGAGGAGAAGAGGTCCGCCAGGTTCTGCTCACGCGAGAGAGGGGCAACGGGGTCTGAGTTTTGTCTTAAGACCACTATCGCCTAATGATTACGATCATTCCCACCACTTTTGTCACATTAAGATTTTTCTGACTCCCGTCGTTCATTGACTATGGTACTTCCGACCTCTATTATCAGACAACGGTCTTTCTGACAACTATCTCTTATCGACTACAGTACTTCCGGCCTATGCCACTAGACAACAGCCTTTTTGATCAATATCGTTCATCGACTATGATCCTTTTGAACACCGTCAGTAGACAACGGTTATTCTTACCACTGTCACCCTCCAACTATAGTCGTTTTTACCTCTATTGCCAAACTACAGTCATTCTAACTTCCTTCGCTAGACTACGGTCTTTTCGACCCCATCACCCGCCGAATACGGTCATTCCGACCTCCGTCGCTAGACTACGGTCATCCCGACCTCCGTCGCTAGACCACGGTCTTTCCAACATTCATCGCTTGCTGATTATGGTCCTTCCGACCTCTATCGCTAAACTACGAGCTATCCGACCTCCGTTGCTCACCGACAATGGCCCTTTAGACTTTAGTCGCCAAACAATGATCTTTCTGACCACTGTCTCCCACCGACTATGATACTTCTCACTTTTGTCGTTATACTACGGTCTTTCTGACCTTCGTCGTCATACTACGATCTTTCTAACCCCCACCGCTCGTCGACTACGGTCCTTCTAACCTTCATTGCAAGACTACAGTCCTTCCAACCTTTGTCACCCGCCGACTATGATCTTTCCGACCACCGTTGCCCGTCGACTACGGTCCTTCTAACCTCTGCCACCATACAACAATCTTTCTGACGACTGCTGCCCACCGAATATGTTCTCTCCGACCTCCGTTGCTAGACAACAATCTTTCTAACCATTCTCTCTTGCCGACTACAACCCTTCCGACCATGTCATCTGAATATTATCATTATGGTCATCGTCCCCAGACAAACAATCTCTATGTACGGTCTTTCCAACCCTTGTTGCCCATCGACTATGATTCTTTTGACCTCCGTCACCAGACAACGATCTTTCTGGCCAAAATCTCTCGCAGACTATGACTTTTTTTACCATCGTCAACCGAATACATTCTTTCTGACCTCCGTTGCTCGCTGACTATAGTTCTTCCGACCATCGTCACCTAGATACAATCTTTCCAACCTTTGTCGCCCACCGACTATGGTTCTACCGACAAACAAACATGTCTATATTGATTCTTTCAATTCCCATCATGCAATGCACTCTATATGATGTATATTTGCTACATCAAGCCAATGTCTTTCCCCAAGTAATGACCTCATTTGTAACTGACTTCAAGTAATAGTGGATTCATTCAAACTAGGCTAGACCCCGTGGTCTTTCCCTCTCTTTAGGGGTTTCCACGTAAAAACTCTGATTTCTCTTATACACCCTCTCTTTTATTTGATTGTGTGTTCGATTTTCATACAAAGCTAATACTTTAAATTTTATATTTCTCTATCGTCGCAAATATTCCAAGATGCAACATTATTAATTTTAAGGGGTTTTTACATGTATAACACTTAAAACTACCATATTTACCTATTAAACACCTAAAATTACTTATTTACTAATATACCACCTCAAAACCTTTAACCTAATAAAAAAAAACCACTCTGTTCGTTCCCGTTCGCTCTCGTCACAGCAAACGTCGCAACTCCGCCCTCTCCGCCCTCTCCGACCTCGTTCGCCTCTTCACCGTCCGAACTCACCGCAAAGACTTCTTCAATGACGTCGAAACGCCTAACCGTTCGGTCCCGTTTCGCCTTTCGCAACCGCCAGGTCTTCTTCAGAGTAACACATACTTGTTTTTGAGCACTTATCTCAAACTTCCACTTCTTCCTCACCATGTTTTCCTGAAAAGATGATTCTTTAATCCCTGTAAGATCTCCGAGAGCAAATTGCGTCCTCTGATATGGGATGTGGAAGTCAGAGAAGCAAATTGATTTAATAATTGATTTCAGCTTGAGATTAAGACTAGCATTCATTTATTTACAGAATAACACATAGGGTAATTCCTTATTGAAGCAAAAAACTTTCCCAACCAAAAACAAAACTCTTGCTGAATTGGAACCATTCGTAGTAAGGTGGATAGAATATGCCTTCGACTTAAGATTTTCCCTCTGCGGGGAACGGTGCGTTGGCGAATAAGAGATCGAGGCGGGCGGTGACGAGATCCGGCCACTTCCCCAACACCTGCTTCCTCATGATCTCGGCGCTAGTGCGGAAACCGTGAAGGCAGAGAAAACGTGGCCACCGCCGGCGATACTCGGAAGCGTCTATGGCGTTGGTAGGTTCCGTAGGGACGGTGAGGCTTCCCATGGTCAAAGGATGTCGTTTCGAGGAGAGACCGAACACCAAAGAGCCTATGTGATCTGTTTTTCACGGAGTCATTTTGAGTGGGCGGCGTGGAGAAGACAAGTGGAGTTGTCGGCGTGGAGATGATGACCGATGCTGGCGACGTGGAGTTGCTCAATCGAGACGATTCCTGCGTAGTGGTAATTTAGATAATCTAGTAGTGTTTTAGGTGGTTAAACAGTAAATAGAAAAGTTTGAGTGTTAGATAAGTAAATAGAGAAGTTTAAAGTGTTATGTATGTAAAAACCCCTAATTTTAAATCTATCCTAATATAAATTATATAAAAATATCCTATCACAATTTATTTTGAGAGAAAAAAATGTAAGCAATACCTCATACTACAATTCATTTCTTATTTTGAAATTTTTTATTTTAATATAACTTATAATAAAAAACACTAAAAACTAATTAAAATTTAATCATAATAGATATTATTAATATATAAGATAAAGACCAACTGTTTTTAGTATTGCATATATTATTATTATCTATTAAAGCTCTGGTTCTGCTTCTGCGGATCAGATTTCAAGCACAAAAGATCACTTAATGATCACATTAGATCATTTGAAAATGATCACATCCATTACATTCTTTGCAGGAACTCTCTATAAATGGCGAAAGAAATCAGCATGGTTGAAATACATTGATTTTTCATTTTTCCTTCTGATTCTCTTTGCCTCAGACAGAGACCGCCAATGAAGAAGCATTTATAGATTTTTTTTTTATTTTAGTCAATTAAGACAGATACTTATGTCTCTTAAGGCTCTAAAGGACATGTTATTTTGTACTACTTAATTTTTGATCTTAAATCTCCTTTATTAACATTCAGATATGAGATGACAAACAATAACTTAATTTAATTAATCTAACACTTCCAATGAGACAGTGAAACATAAATATTCTAATTTAGGATTCTCCTGATATAAATTTATGACATCCTCCAGTGAAATGTAACTGCCTTCAATTTTTTCAATTCAATACTTATAAGATTTGAAGCAATAGAGAGTATGTGTAATAATAAATAAATTAACAATTTAATATTATAAATTACTATATATAATTTTTCAAAATACATATAATAATAATAAATTCATGTTTATAACCAAATTTACAAGGCCAAAATTTTACTCGTCTTAATATATTCTCATCCCAACCATGTGCAGTACCATGAGAAGTTCTCAAACCATCTCACATATATTGTTGCTTATGACCCGACATTTTTTTTTTTTTTCCTGGCAAACATATACCCGCCAATTCTCTAACAAATCTCAGCTCAACGACAGCAAATATAAATACTAAAAGAAAATGTATCAACAATGTAAATAATATGTTTTACATCCATAAAAAGAATAAAATAAAAATTATAAGGTAAATAGGAAATATGTACTCATAGTAATTTACCGCTAATTTTTTTCGTCCCACTTTGATTTTTTTTTCTTATATAGTATATTATATAATATATCTATTATATTAAATTATATAATCATTGTGATTTTTTTGTTTTTTATTATATTTAAGCCTCGGCAATTTAATAAAAAAAAAGGAGAGTGCAGTCGAGTGGAGGGAAGGATTGATGGGAGGCCAGCTTGTTGTGGTGACTGTATCGCTAAATGAGTTTCACAGTGGTGGATGCGTAGTATTGCCTGCACAATTTTGAACACATAGGCCCCTACCCCGTTTCATATCTAAATCCATAAAATTTAATAGAAAATAGAAAAAAATATATCAAACAGTAACGACAATAATTAAAAAAATAAAATAGTGAGAAAATGATTCTCAAAGGAAGAATTATTATTGATAAGGCACTCGCAAACATCTTGATCTCGGGCCACGAATCTCGAGCAAAACCTAGTTGGAAAATTCAAAAATTAGATTTCGGGACGCATAATGAACTCCGATTTCAGCGAGCTTACAGTCAAACTGAGCGTCTCTGGAAATTACAAACCCACGACACCAAGAATCAAGCCAATCCGAGCCCAAATGAGTCCGACATCAAATTCGAAGCGCTGTTTGGGCAGGTTAAAACCGCAATTGATGTACCAAACGGTCTCCGATTTTGGACGAGCTTATACTCGAATCGAACGGCTCGACGAGACGATCCAACGAGTCCCAAGATCAATCAAATTCGGAAATCATTAAGGCTTTCAAATGTCCAGACGAACGGTGCATGACGAAGATCGATATCGGCCGTCAAATCGATCATCCCAATTCCGCCTTGATCTCACGCCCTTTACGGGCCTGGCCACTCCAGAACAATATAAATAGAGCCCTCATTCTACACAAGGACCAAGTGAACGAGAGAGAGGAAAGAGAGGAAAGAAGAGAGAAGAAGAAGAGGAAAGGGGAATACGGAGATCCTCACCTCCTCGACCAACCGCCGCGGATTTTTTTCCTTGCCAGCCGTAGAGACGAATACTGTAGTGCTCGAACTCTGCCGGATTTCAGAAAACACAGGGAATTCGCAGGATTTGTGATTTCGTGGAAGAGACAGTTGTATTTGATATCCGCGACTTGTGGGGGAAAGGGGGGGGGAGGGAAGAAATCGCCATCTGTAATCTACAAAAACACTAGTGGAGTAATTGCAACTGGGGAAAGGCCCCGTGGTTTTTTCCCATTTTTGGGTTTTCCACGTAAAAACTCTTGGTGTTCACTCATTTCTTTCTGTTTGTGTGTTAGAACTTACGTGCAATCGCTCGCACGTGAATTTACAAACTCTAAAAAACCGCCGCGTATTTTCTAACACGAGCAACAGTTTTTGGCGCGTCTGTGGGAAACTCTAATCATCGCTACTTCGAGTATTGCTACGCAATGGTGAATAAGGCGCAGCAACGTTTGTTGGAGCTTCTCTCTGCTCCAACTCTCGTCAGTCCAGAAACTTCTTCTATTAACATAGACACGCAACTTCAGTATCTTTGCACCCTGCGGGGGGCAAAATGCTCCGGCGACAGGACCTCCGGGCCTTATTTGGAAAAGGATTCAGAATAATGGGAAGTAATCTCATGAGGGACAAGATTCTTCAACTCTCAGGAGTCGACATCGCAACGGAAATTTAGCAACGACAGGAGGAAGTCTTCCTCCCTCAAAATCCACCACTGTTGAGGATCCAATTTGGACATCCTCAAGCGGTAAGTTCATCTCCCCCACTTAGAAGATTTCCCTCAGTCTCGACAGGATTATACGAACATGAACGAACGTGCAGCTCTACACATCTCCACTTCAACTCGGCAGCATCGCTTCTCTCAAGATCTCCCTGAAAACTCTACTCAACCCATGGAAGCAGACGTGCCTAACGACCCTTCCGCGTCCGAAACTACTCGAAAATTAGTAAGGGAGAATTCTCCTCCAAGGAAGATACAGACAAATTCTCCGACAAGAGAGACTTTCAGGGAATCTTCACCTCTAACTGATGGCCAATCTGCAACACGCCCATTCCGGCTAGATTAAGCTGCCTAGCATGGAGTCTTACGATGGGACATCCGATCCGTACTACATATCGACCATTACAGATACCATTATGCACATTCAGCGAGCCTCGGATGCTCTCCTCCTGCCAATCCTTCTGCCACTCACCCCTCCCCTTCAAAGGACACTAACGCAACATGGTTCTAATTACTCGCTTCCCATCAGGAACAATTCCCTTCTTTGTGAATTAGCAAGCTTTGTCGAGCAATTTTGTAGCCAACCGAAGGATTGCTAAGGATTCTCCCACTCTCGGAATCCGTCAGAACGAAGGAGAATCTTTTAAGTTGGTATTTTAGCGATTCTCCACCGAAGCTCGACAAATCCAGGAGTAGATCCTGAACTTTTGAAGGGGAGTCTTCCTGGAGGTCTTTCGCCCTGGCCCCTTCTACTCGGCCTTATGCGCGACATCCGTTCGACATCAATATGCGATTTAAGTCACCGGGTGGAACAGCAAACTAAATCTCGGCAGATGAGCTATAAACGCCCGATAGGCAAACAGTTCGAGCATCGTACTGGAAAACGGCAAAGGAGCAAAACGGGAACGAATAAATTCTTCCTGCAACGAAAGAAGCAAGGAAGAATAATCTACCCAAGGCCTCCATTGCCTCCGACGGGAACCTCGACAAGGCAAGAATACACTCTCTCAATACTTCCCGAACAAAAGTGCTAATGGTATTTCGAGATCAGGAACACGGTAAAGTGGCTCACATTCCCTTGAAACCAAAACAACGAAATCAGGATCAATACTGTCATTTTCCACCGAAGCCTGCAGACAACTGAAGGAAGGAGATTGAAAGGCTTATGCCGCCAAGGGTTATCTCCGCCAATTTTTTCTAGATCCTGCCTCCCCGAGAGGAATCGTCCCACCGGGGCAAAGACGTACAAGCAGAGGCAGCCACCGGTAAAACAACCGACATTCGCAGTCGGAGAAATGAGACAGATAACTGGAGGCCCTCTGCTATCCGACAAAATCCTTTCTGCTGTGGACAAAAAAAACGCCCAACTCTAAAGAAAACTCGTGTAGATCACTCCATTCCACTTTTGGATGATTCTGACTGGCGGGAATAAAACCCCTCACTCAGGATCCACTTGTTTATAAATGCAGGCATAGGTGACTCCGTGCTACAACGTTAAGAGGGATTCTTGTCGAACAACGGCAGGCTCTGTGGATGTCTTATTCTACTCTAACCTTCCTCAACATGGGACTCACAAGATAAAAACTCCAAGCCCGCTGCAGGCCCTCTATACGGTTTGATAATCGACCTGTAGCGAGCAGGAAGGGATAATTAGTCTGCAGTTGTACTTGGAGCATTTCTCGGCATATCCAACACTCCGTTTAGTTTATTGTTGTAAATGTCTGAATCAGCTTATAACGCTAGTCTTGGAGAACGCTCCACATCAATTTTTCCGGGTGTCATCCTCTAGATACGCTCTCACCCTCAAGTTGACAGTTCCATACTCCAACAGTGAAATTAGTGTGGTCGCGGGGATCAGCAAGCAGCGGCCAACCTGCTATCTGCTGGTCAGGCAGGTCAGCGGACACCCCGGTCCTGCATGCTGTTAGTAGTCAATAGAGGAATTTGATCTCCGAAAGCGGGAGGATATACGCACTCAGAGAGCCTCAACATCCACTGAGTAGAGGGAGAACTAACCAACTATTATTTTTCTATCGGGTGAAGAAACATCCTCCAAAAATAGGGACAGGTCACCGTAGCAATGGTGTGGCATGCTTGCTTGCTCTTCAGAAATGACCGAAGAAGAAAATCATTTACCGATTTTCTGAGCACGACGAAAAATCAGTGAAATGTTTGTTTGTTGAGCAATGGAGTCTCGGCGGTATATATGCCTGGAAAGGTTTACACCAGTGAATTACATCTGTGCACTGTGCTCAATCAATCAAAAGGTCTCAATACCAATCGATCACACCAATGAAAAGAAAAAGAAAGCGAAAAATTTTTCTCAGCGCCACCGAAGCGAGAAATTTTCGTATCGAGCGAGCAATGAACCACAGAGATGCTGAGACAAACTTTCAGAAAGCGCGGACAATTCGACTAACGAAGAAGGGTGACTAAGAACTCTATCTGCAAAGCACGAGTAGTTGCCTACTGACAGAAATAGATGCCATCATGGTTCTGAAGAAGAGCTGCGAAACGGTGCAACTGTTCTGGATACTGAGATGTGCATAGATTATAATTCGAAAAGCGGGAAGGGCATCATTCGAAGACATTAGATGTGCAAGGTCATGTTTGATACTTCAAGATTACTCAAAGCTACAGCTTTACCCAAGGCTTGCACAGTATCAAGAGAGCCTCACGCTCCCTTAGTCGCACGTAATATCGACCTGAATCTATGTCGAAATACCATTATGGTCATCAAATGTTGAGTTTTTCATGGACCGCATACTCTGG
>NW_021319160.1:761447-874633 GCF_001605985.2 Dendrobium catenatum | reverse complement strand
TTATCCAGTGAACGTAAGCTCCTCTATGTTCGGTTTAGGCAAAAAAATGCATGTACAGAGTTTTTACCGAGTTTTTTAAAAACTCGGTACATACGTTTTTTTGCCTAAACCGAATGTAGAGGAGCTGATGTAATAAAAGTTCTTCTAGAAGACGCATGTGCCTCTCTCAACTTTATTCTTCTCCTTCCGACCACGCTAATTTATTATATAAACTTGTTCAAAAGTCCTCGGATCTCAATGAGCTTTCCCCACCGGTTCACCTGTGATCCGTAGACCAGAACGGGTTATGCACACACCCATCAATGCCCACCGTCTCAAACCTCCACCCTAATTTTTTTTAACTCAAAAAAATTACTACTTAAAAGAAGGGTGCATTTATCAAAGTTTCCTCCGCGAAACCTAAGAGGAAATCATTGAAGTTAAAAGCACCTCAGTGTAGAGAGAGGGAGAGAGGGAGAGAGAGAATGGTACACGCAAAGACGGACTCGGAGGTGACGAGCATCGCACCTTCGTCGCCGACAAGATCGCCGCGGAGGCCGGTGTACTATGTTCAGAGCCCCTCTCGAGATTCCCACGACGGCGAGAAGACGACGGCTTCTTTCCACTCAACTCCGGTTCTGAGCCCAACTGCTTCTCCTCCGCACTCACATTCCTCGGTCGGCCACCATTCCCGCGAATCCTCCTCCACCCGCTTCTCCGGCTCCCTCAAACCAGGCGCTTCCCGCAAAGTCACTCCCGATGGCGCTGCCGCAGCCGGCCGCCGTGCTGGCCGTCACAAATCCGAAAAACCCTGGAAGGATTGCGATGTCATTGAAGAAGAAGGCCTTCTCGATGACGGGGAAGATCGCCCGCATGGCCTCATCCCTCGTCGCTGCTATTTCCCTGTCTTCATCCTCGCCTTTGCCCTTCTCTTCTCCTTCTTCGCCCTAATCCTCTGGGGAGCCAGCCATTCCCAACGGCCCAAGGTTTCGATGAAGGTACTGTTCCTCAATTTTCAGTATTAGTTTATCCTCCTCGTTCTCCTAATCACTCACCTCTCCCTATATTCTTATATGAAAATGTCGTACAGAGCATAACATTCGAGAATTTCATGATTTCGGCTGGAACAGACGCGTCGCTGGTACCAACGGATTTGGCGACCCTGAATTCAACTGTAAAGATGAGCTTCCGCAACACCGGAACCTTTTTTGGTGTTCATGTGACCTCAACCCCGCTCGATCTATCTTACTATGAGCTCTCCCTCGCCATTGGCAGCGTAAGTTGTGAATTTCAAATCTTCTCTAATTTCTCGGCTAGTTTAATGATCGATTCATCGGAAATTTTCGATCTCTGGCAACCAGATTAAGGAATTCTATCAATCGAGGAAGAGTCAAAGGAATTTAAACATTGTGGTTTCTGGAAACAAGATTCCTCTCTACGGTGGATCTGCGAGTCTCAGCGCTCCGACGGCCGGAAAGAATGGAGCGGTGACGGATGCGCCGCCGGTTCCCCTGACGCTGAGTTTCAAGGTGAGATCTAGGGCTTACGTCCTTGGGAGATTGGTTAAGCCCAAATTCTACACGAGGATTCAGTGCAACGTGTTGATGGATCAGAGCAAGCTCAACAAGCCACTCTTCCTGTAAATCTCATGATTGGACTCTAAGTTCCTGCAAACGTCTGATCCCTCCAACCCCGATCTTCACCCAAGATCCCATAGCCCCATCTAAGGGAATCTCCAACCGAAAAACTCATTTTTCACTCCAAAATGCAATAATACACCAAAATGCAGTAACTTGTCTCCAACCGAACTCCATGTTCTAACACCAAAAAAAGAATATTCCTAAATTATTTCCCATATTTCATTTTATATAATTTTCAAATTTAAAAAAAAACAAATGGCGGGTGAACAGTGCGACGCCAAATATGGCGTCGCACTGTTCATTGGCGAGTGGATGCACATTTCGCGCTCGGTTGGAACGAATTCTCCACGGCAAACGATCGTTTGCGTATCCGTTGGAGATGCCCTTACTATGTTATTGCCCGTAATTGCAAACAATAAATAAATTTTAAAAAATAATAATAAAAGAGAAGTAGCGATGTCCCGTAAAATATATAGTCAAAAACTCAAAATTTACCTGCTTATTACTAAAAAATATATTATTTATATATTTACTATCTATATTTAATATTTAAAAACGTAATGTTCGATAAATATTTATGAAATTCTTGCTGAAATCCTTAGTGGACAGTGCTTGATGCGTAAGATAAAATAACCTTATAATAAAATTTTATCTGATAAATTTATGTCATTTATGTATTTACTTTTTAATATAATTTTGATATATAACTTTGCCTCTTTTTCCTGTATAAAGTTTGGGCCAGACACAACTACTGTCCAGAGACGAATCAAGTGCAGCCACGTCATCCGGTATCGAGTAGTATCAAACTTGGTACTGAGCAGTACCGAGCCGCGGTACCATGTAGGAGGTGACATGATGCATTTTCATTGAGCTCTGGACGACGTTCGGCATCCGCACATAATAATTTCACTAGAGCATAAACCTAAGAAGTTATAATAATTTAATTGTCTCGAACTTAATAAATGGGGGCCAGAGGGCTATAAAATCACATAGCTTCTCTCTTCTTCTCTCTCTTCTGTTCTCTACTTTTGTTGGACAATTTTCTAAGTATGGTTAAGATATCATCCATGAATCATTGTCCAAATAAAATAGAGAAGCCAAAATAATTTCTCAAAATTGTTGAGAAAACAAACAAAGGATTAAGAGGAAGACTCAAAATTTTTCGTGTGAATAATAAATTCTGATATTTCATTAAATGGAGATTCTTTTGATATTTTAGATTTATGAATTTATTCTGGCCGTGATCATAAGATATAATTTGAATGGGAGCAGACAACTTGAAGGACGAGTTGTGGTCCAACAATAAGGGGCTATTTGGTAATAAATATTAGTATATTTAGAGTAAATTAAATACAAAAATTTTAAATTTTAAAATGTTTTATTGAAAAAAAAAAAGTATTTTTTGAGAAATCGAAATTCTATATCTAGTTTATTTTTGAGGTATTTAAAATTCAGTCGAGTAGACTAATTTCAGCATATGTGAAGTTTAGCTGGTCGCTGACCACCATCCGCCACCATTGTCTCGCTCGCTGACCGCCACAATTGCTTGCCACCATTGTTGTCCACTTTTCGCCGTTAATATTGTCCTCACCCAAAAATAGTTTCTTTATTTTGCAAGCAACCAAACATAAAAAAATTAAACACCTGAATTTCTTTAACAATCAACTAAATACTACATCAAAGTAATTAAACTCTTGCAAAATCAAGTATTTCCTATCAATACGCAGTAGCTCACTTTGATCTGTAGGTTGCGAATTTTGGCTATCAACCAAGAGGTCTTAGATTTGAAACTTGAGTATATGATGTGTGCATGAATTTGTCTTAATTAACAAAAAAATTCAAAAAAAAAGTACATATATGTTTATTAATTCACATCTAAATATAGAACATAAATTCATACCCACATAGCCATACATTTTAATTTGGTCTTAAGCTGATTTAATCATAATCAAACTTAGGCTTCATTTGAGACAATTTTCTTTCTGCTTCTTAAAGCAGTTTTCTAATATAAAAATTTTAATTTTTATACAAAAAAACTGCTTTATGAAATAATAAGAAAACCGTCCCACATGAAGCCTTAGTTTATTGGCTTCTATTCAGTTAAACTGTACAAAAACTCAATCTAATTTCCGACCAATTTATGATCTAAGACCTAAATTTACAGCCCTACTCTCAACCCACTGGACTCATTAATCAACTCAACTGTCAAATAAATAAATAATTAGTACTGCAGCACCTACTACTTTGTCTCGTCATTCTATCCATCAAACCAGGTGGTAAATAGCCTTTAAGATATGAAGCAATTCTCACCAATCTCAGCACAGCCATTCCCACAACATTCAAGCTGTGCTACAAGAAGCAGAGCAGCCTTTAAAACATCACTAAAGCTTTAATATTTACTCCACATGATAATTCCTCTTCAAACTTGTAACTGATATGTTAACACTAATGCATTACATATAGATTTAGTATGTATTTCTTCACAATTTTGTTTATCATGCAGCTTTTATGCTTCTGTTGAAGTAGAATGTTTTTGTAATTTAATTTTTTTTTGTTGAGAATAAACTATTTACAATCAAATTTATTGAAGTATGATAATTATAAGAAAATTATTATCTGATTGTTTCAAGAAGGAGAAAAACCTAAGATAGATACCAAAAAATGTTAAGAACAATAGATCTATAGCTTATTTTGGAGACAACTACAGCATCCATAAAGATACCCAAAATGTTGCAGCTATAAAAAGAGCTAATGTTCTACCATTTCTAAAGAGGGATTTGCACGCATATCATTTTGTATCATGTTATTTACATATTTAACATCTAAAATTTTAATATTTCATATCTATCATCCATAGATAACTTTAAAATCAAATATGTCATTCCTATATTTCAGTCCTACCACCTATAGTCCCATACCATCCTATAAACTTTAATATTTCATTCATTGCGTTGGTAGACATGAAATATTAAAATTTTAGATGTTATATATATAAATAATATGATATAAAGTGATATGTATGTGATCGCTTTGAAAAAATCCTTTAACAAGTGTGAACCTTACTCTCAGGAATTTACGATTCCCTTTAATTTTTTCAGAGGTAGATTGGGTGTAATATTTAACCAAATTTCTCATGAGAGTAGTGTTAAAATTTATTTAGATATGAGTTCTGCTTCTTATGAGCGCAAGCCCTCATATTTAATTACGTCTCCTAACGCATTGGAAGAACACTAATGATTATGGCTAGCACTTTTTAAAAGTACTAATGATTATGATGAGCACTTTCTAAAAGTAAACCCAATTAAAAAATCTTTTAGGCCAAAAATTGCCTCAGAAATTTCATAATTAGAATGGGCTCATAGATTAGTATCGAGTCAAATATCTAATAATTAGACTAATCTCACGCAAATCGAAGAAAAAGACCCATTCAAATGCAATGTCTTTCTAACCCTTCATTAACTTTTACTAAAAATATTAATAGAACTGCCACGAAACTTAAACTAGATGCTCAATCATGTCGACTCAGTGGCAAGCAAATCAATTTGAAAAGAAAATGCATCACATTAAGGGACCAGCAGATTGATGGACTGAAATATAAATATTACAACATTTTAATTGTCATTTTATTTATATTTAATCAAACCATATGTAGAAGAAGAATCGAAGAAATTCAACATATTCCAATAACTGAAAAGAACCAAACACAGAGAAACTCACACAAGCAGCAACTAGCAATTCTACCACCCAACGTTCCCAAATCGACAAACAGAGAGTCCAAACAAGCCACATTCCGAACAAAGATGAAAGAACCAACAAATCGGACCGAAAGAGAGATCAAGAGATGTCGGATCACCTGCGGCAACGGGAAATAGCGTTGCATCCGCGAGTGTAAGGGTAAACGGGCCCTCTCGAGCGGTAGCAGTTGTGGGTGTAGTAGGATCGGCCGGAGCGAGGCGGACAGGGAACGCGATTGGCCGATAGGGCGCCGTACGAGATGTAGTAGTGCGCGAGGTGTCGCCGGCGCCGGAAGAGCGAGCGCCGTTGGAATCCGCTTTCGTCGGCATCTCCGGTGATATCCTCGTCGGGATCGGAGCCGAATGAGTAGGGGTAAGCGAAGGCGGCGCCGGGCCAGTCGATGGAGTCGGTGATGAGATGGAGGCTGCCGGGATCCACTTGGGCATTGGCATTGCCGGCGAGGGAGGAGATGGATATGAGGAAGAGCAGAGCGGCGAGGAGGGAGGAGGCTGTGAATGCCATGGATTCACGGGTTAGGAGAGAGAGGAGGGGAGGAGGTGGGGAAGAAGTAGAGAAGAAGTACTGTGAGCTCTCATGTGACGACAACGTGAGGGGCGCAGGCACTTTTACTCGGCTTTCCTGTGGCGGTTTGTATGGCGTGTCAGATGGTTGAGCATTGAACAATTATCGAAGTTTTTAGTCGTGCAGGCCAATGATAAGGAGACATGTGGAAATAATTAGCCGTTTGCTGTTTGTGGGATGCATAAGATGGCGGGGATATTTCGTGAGCCGTGCGGCGCAGTTCAATGTGATGACTGATAGGAATCATACACTGGATCGGGACCATCCGGTGGGGTGGTAATGAGAATAAGAAAAAAGAAGAGTAATTAAAATAAAGTATTTTTTATTTTAGTTATTTTTATAAATATTATTATTGAGTGCTTAAATATTTGAGTATATAGGATATATGTTTTATATCTCAGTGTTACAAAAAAATTAAGATGCATATATAAAATTAGTAAGACCTTAAAAATTTTATGCGAAAAATTCAGAAAAGAAAAATATCACGTGATTTGATCCAATTGAAAAATTAACTATGTAGTAAGTGATACACGAATCATTCTTTTTTCATTGTTAAAGAAACAAGGGTTTAAATAAACGTCTGATTTTTTCTGAGGGAGATTAGAAAAATCAAGTACCCACGGAGTGACAGTTAACATCCAACAATAAGGTATTATTTTTCGATATGGATTATAAAAAATAGATATCCACGAGAGGAAAGATATACCCAACAATAAAATTAATATTGTTGGTATTCTAGAGATTGTGGACATTTCTAATGCTGATCATTGGTGGCCATGGTGGCTGTCGGCGGCAGTAACTGAAGGGGTCATCGACGGCGATGGTTGTAAAATGTAAGAGAGATTTATCTATTTCTCTCTATTCTTTCTCTCATGTGGAGACTGCGCTATATTTATAAGCTTTTTTGGATGAACATTTTGATAATTTAAACCATAATCCAAAACATGTCATTGTATGACCCATTTCCTTTAATTGTATACCTTTTTAGGCTTTTGTCATATGAGGTTTTATGCACACGTGTTCATTATGAGACATTTACCTTTAAAGGTGTTTGAATATTCTTAAACCTTATGAGACTTTTATCTTATGAGGTTTTGAATGAGTGGGGATAGGGGGGTGTAAATGAGTTGACTTGAGAAGGAGTCATGCCTACCTCGAGCTCGACTCGTTAGTCAAATTGTGAGCTCGAACTTGAGTTGAGCCCAAAATGCCAGCTTGTGCTTGACTCATGGTTATATAAACAGGCTGGCAAGTGACGCCATCTGATTCCGTCAGAGATGATGAAGGCGTGTCGTCGCTATATATTTTGTTGTTGCGTGAGAAGGGGAGAGGAATTCGCTACATATTTCATTGTTGTGTGAGAAAGGGAGAATAGGAGGCAAAATAGCTTTTTCTTGGAAAGATAACCAATGAACATATACTTTATTTTTATATTTTGAAAATTGCTTTAATATCATTAATGAAGAGCATCTTTTTTGGTGAACCAATACTATTTTTTTGGGAGTATAAGTCTATTTTGATTTATTTATAGAAAAAATTTATTTGTTGATTAATTTAAGTAAAATAATTCAATTAATCAAATAAATATGAGCCAGCTCGCGAGCCGAGCCTCATTGAGCTCAAGATTAAGCTCGAGCTCATGGCTTGATAAGCTCGACTCGCAAGCTCGTTATCGAGTCTAGCTCGAGCCTACTCGCAAACTGGCTAGGCTCACTTATACGCCTAAGTGGTGACCATATTAACCGATTGCTCTCATGGAGTCTTTTTGTGAGGATCTTGTCCACTACTAGCTTCCTTTAGAGGCTATCTCATATGCATGTCTTTCTGATGTTATGAGTGGAGAGTGGAGACCCTATTTACCACTTATCCTCATGGGATCTTTTTAGTGAGGATCATGCCCACTGTTAGCTTTCCATGGATGCTACCTCATGATAATGTCTTCTTGGGTTTTTTACTATATACAATATTTCTTTACATAAAGTTTCATTAATAATACAAATAAAACTTACTTGAAAGATAAAACAATAAAAAAATCTAAAGAGTTAGAATCCTTTGAATAATTTCAAATAAGAAGGTTCTCTTAATCCATGACTCTTCTAATCTTCTCTATTCTAAGGCTGATGATCTGTAAGTTGCTATTGTAAATAATGACTTGAATACTCTTATCAAAAAGATGTTCAATTTCCTCCTTTAATTAAAAGCATTTTTCAGTTGAGTGCACTTTTGAATGGTAGAAGTTAAAGTATTAAGATTGATCTCCGAAGTTTAGATTCTTGAAGGGCATCGATCACTTGAGATGTTCAGAATTTTTAATATTCATCAAAATATTAGTTATTGATGTATTTAAAGCGGTATAGTTAGGTGACTTTGAACTAATTTGGTGATAATCATTTTTTGACTTTTCCTTCCTTCGTTTGAATTCTTGTGAATTTTTACGTTTTGAAGAGGATTGCTCAAACTGCTTTCAATGAGCAATGAGGGCTTCATCTCCAGTTATTTGAGCTTCTACTAAATGAATCGGATCAGTGTATGAGCGAATAGTCTCTAACATTAATGGGAGTAGAACAGTTCAGGTCGAAGAATTCTTAGAAAAGCATCTCTTAATAATTCATGATTTATTTTTGGAATTTAACGCACTTCAAAGAAAATCTTCTAAAGTATTCTTTTAGTGTTTCTCTCTCATTTTGACGAATCACAGAAAGATAGGAGTCATTGATAATTCTTCGATTTGCAATGAATTGTTCAATAAAAAGTCTGACAAACTTGGTGAAGTTATGGATAGTATTTCTGGAGAGTTAGTATAAACAAGTGTGAGCTTGACCCTTAAGAGTAATAAACAACAGAGTTAAATCTTGTTAGTATTGTGGAGATTGTGATTATTTCTGATGCTGATCGTCAATGGAAATAGTGATTGTTGGCAATAATACCTATTGGTTGTGTCGTTGGCGGTGATGACTGAAAAATGCAAGAGAGCTCTCTCTAGTTCTCTCTATTATTCGTCTCTCTCATGTGGAGAATGAGCTCTATTTATAGGCTTATTTGGATTGACATTTTGGTAATTTGAATTGGAATAAAAAATACTTCATTATATGGCCATATTTTTTCCTTGATTGTGAAACATTTATTTAGCATTCAAGCACCTTAATGATATCATAGTTGAGTGATCTTGGACTTGTTGGATTCGTCTCGTCGAGCTGCTCGATTCAATTATAAGCATGTCTAATTTGTAAATCATTTGGTAATCCAATTCATGATCTGAAACTTTCAAATATGCTTTAAGCCATTGATTTGAGCCCATTTAGGCTCAAATTAGATTGATTTTAGTGTCATTGGGTTCATCTTATCAAGACATTAAGTTTGACTAGAAATTTGATAATATTGAAATTCGGATGCTCCAAAATTTAATTTTGAAAATTTCCAATTCAATATGCCCAAGATTGTGCCTGATTATGATGACATTAATTATAATTACTTATTTAATAGCATAAATAACATCTAATATAGTTTTTTCCTATATATATAGAGGCCTTTTGGATGAAAAAAAAATGTATTAAAGCTTTAAAAGAAGTTTGTTAAAGGAACCTTTTTTGGTTTTTCTCCTGAGAGCTTTTTTTTTTTTTTAATGAAAATTCTTTTGGCATGCTTAAGGTACTTTAATTGAATGAATAAATAAATCATTTGACATCTATTAAATTAAATGATCTTAAGTTTTTTTTTTTTTTTTTACCATTTGACATCTGCTTAAGGTACTATTAATTGAATGAATAGTTTTTTCCACTATTGTATAATTACAGACAATAAAGTAGTATGAAATTTCAGCTTTTTAAACAAGCAATGGGTGATTAAAACTGTAGAACATACAATAAATCAAACCCAAAATGTACCTTGATGCAGATAACATATCCTACAGAGTTTAACAGTTCAAAACTTTACACCATTCAGGTTCCAGTTTGATGTTTTTCAGCTCTTATGATGACCAAAAGTGAAAATTTTGCTTCAATCCCCTTCCTCAACCTACAACTTCGGAGAGGCAAAGCTTTCATATCTTAAGACTCCATATAATAAATAGGATTTTTCTCAAATCTAGAAGGAGGAGAGACACCCAAACCTCTTCCTAAACACCATTGATTACGCATATTATGAATCATAAGAAAGACACATGCAGAATCATTGAATAAGACACAACAAAAGATCTTCCAGCTCAATTATGCCATGGAATTTTCTCAGAGTCGGACAATTAGTTTTACTGGAATCAAACGCATTAATCCATGAAGAGCTTCATATATCCAAAAAAAAAAAAAAAATCTCGCTTCTGAACATAAGATCCTCGTAAGAAATTCATATATCAGTACTGTATCATCCACAATAATTGCATTAATAGATAACAACAATACAATAGAAATGCGTCACATGCCTTTCAACAATATCATGTAAATCAAATATTCCTACGATGCATTGTTCCCACTCTTAACAAGCTGACAAATGCAACGTACAATCTCTGAGATTTAAAACCTCAAAAGATTTTCTTCTTATAACCAACCTGGTAATGCACCAATATTTACATTATAGAACAATACCAATTGAAGATCACAAACTGGAATTATTTCCAGATCAGTAAGATATGATTCATGTTTGGACACAACATCATACAAGCTGAAGAATCTAAGGTCAAAAATAGAAAAAAAAAATTGGGTTAGGATGGTTCCACAAAGTTTTCTTTTGAGACCTTTAGATCAATTAAGGCAAACTCATACACAAATCACATATGTAAAACTCGAATCCGAGACCTCTTAGTTGGTAGTCAAAGCACCAACCAACAGACGAAGGAGAGTTGCGTATGGCTCCGCAAAATTGTTGAAATTTATTTTAAGATGATTGTAATACATAAATAATTAATCTAAATTTACATTACATTCATCTCAAAATAAATTCAAAGGTATCCTAACTACAAATTAGATAAGGATATCATCATCGAAATCATACCAATCCTAGAACAATCTAAAAAGATGCTAAACTGTAATGAACAAAAGGTCCAAACCATAAAATATCACTAAGACAATGAAACATTCAGACATGTACAGCATTACATAGCACATATCTTCATTAATCCCACACGTTATGGTTATCAACTCAAAAATTGTGTATAACAAAATAAGAAAAACCATTACTTACTGTAACAAGTTACTAGAAGATGATCCGACTGCTATAAAAGAAAAAGTAAGAGTGTAGAGTTAGAAGAAAACAAACGGACATAAGTTAATTATCATCATTGTTAGGACAATCTCTCGCAAGATGCTCAGGCTCCCCACAGTTATAGCATCCCCTTACGCCACCAGAGTATCCGCCGATACTAAAATTTACAAAGTTTGCTCTTTCTTGTTTACAATCCCTCTTCAAATGCCCACTTTGTCCACAATTATAGCATGAGCCTCCAAATCCTCGGCCATTGGAGCCACTAGTTTGCTTGCAATCCCTTGCCAGATGCCCTGATTGCCCACAGGTATAGCAAGCGCCACCTCCTCCTGCCTCTCCTTGATAGCTTCGAGGGCAATCCCTTGCCAAGTGTCCATTTTTCCCACAATTATAACATGAGCCAACAAAAGCACGTCCGTTTCTACCCCAAATCCTTCTTCCACCTCTCCCAAATTCTTCGCGGCCAATTCCACCCCCTTTACTCCATCCTGAGAAGCCCCCTCCCCCACTACTTTCCCCCGCAAGAATATCTATTCCTGAGGGACCAGTGACATTAACAGCCTTCATTCGTCCGTTCTCCCCTTTTTCAACGGAGAACTCCACGACATCGCCTTGTGTAATCATCCGAGACCCTTCCGAGCGGATGGAGCTGTAATGGACGAAGATATCCTCTCTGCCTATATCAGAAGCCACGAAACCGTATCGCCTCTACCCACTGAACCACTTCACTATCCCCGTCAGTCGTTTCCTCTGCGACATGTCACCGTAACCCTAACACCAAATCCCCGTCCCCCACAAAAGATTGCAGTGGAAAGAAATAGAGAAGGTAGCGGGCAAAAAATCTAGGTCAGGATTGGAGAAGAAAGGCTTAGAGATGTTCTATATTACCTCTGGCGATCAAGAAAAAAATGCGTCTCGTCGATTCCCCGCCTTTCCCTCCTTTTCACCAACTTTTGTTTTTGGCAAGAAAAAAGCGGGCTCGTGAAAAATTAGAGAACCAGCTGGCGGTGCGGACCATTGTGTTACTTGTAGACGGCTGAGATTGGTGGATGTTAGAAAGAAGAAACTGTGTACGGATTTCAATAATTTTAACAGACGGTGTCTTGGTTCTTGACTAAAAAAAAAAAGAAAAAACCTTTTCCTTATTAATGAAATCATATAAGCTATCAAGATGTCCATAGATTTGAAATATAGTTTGGTGGACTTAGGCATCTTAGTTAGTCAAATTCAAAATAAAAATCCTTGAAAATCAATCCAGCTTCAATTCATAAATCACTTTATATCGAATGCTACTCTTCTCTCCTTGTTGATCAGATAAGAGAAAGCCTTCTAGTTGGTCTAAGAAAGTCACCTAGGTCTCTCCATTTAGCTTATAGTGGTTAGATCAAATAATATATTTCAATAAGATATGAGACCTTAGGTTGGCCGCCTCATTTATTCAATCATTATGTCTGAATTTATTTACAAGATTCTAAGAAACCCTTCATTTTAAACTTATGTTGCAATAATCATCATTCCATGCTCTAGCCACTCATATATATATGCTATATGGACATCTCTTATCCAGAGTAACATTCATATCCTAAGGATTCCTTAGAGCATCGTAATGCTCATTTGCCCTATATTATCATTATTCTTAAGAATCATTACCACCTACCATTCATTGATCTTTCGATGCTCTCCCTAGCTTGCCATATGGACCGCTTTGTTTGGTATTGCCAAAACTAGAAGTTCATGGATCCCACATTGTTATCCATCTCAGAATCGCCTCAAACTACTCAAATAACTATAAAGATTATATCTTTAAGACTTCATATGGGATGATACATAATTAAAACCTAGCGCATAAACTCCATCAAATTAAAACTTGAGAGAATAGTAGCTTGAAAATTGAGATAATATCTAATATAATCTCCTTCATGTAGTAGTGGAACCTTCCCCCCTCCCCTTATAATTGACATAAATTATTTAATGAACCACATAAATCATGCATACTTCCTTTTCTCTCTTTCAACTACTCTTAATACTCTAGATGGTTAACTTTCACTCCATTCGGAAGTAATCCAACCTAAACGTTCAACCTTGTTATCATTTATTATAGGTTAAGGCTATTCATTCTCCTTCTTTTGTTAATCATCCGGCCTAAAAAAAATCTCCTTCACTAGTTTTGGTCATTCATATTTTTATTAAATTGATAGATTTCATGAGCTTGATTACTCCCCCAAATGGCTTTCAAGTTAATGGTGTATTATAAAATATATTTTTTTCCAAAAAAACACGATCATTAATCCCTTAATTGATTTAAAATTCTTCAAACTCGATCTCATCACTCAATCAGGTTAAGGGACAATACACTTAAGTGAAAACAATTTGTAGAACTTCAAGGTTATTTATTAATATTGGCATAATGTTTATATCCTTATAGATGTTTATGTAATAAATTGATTATATCATTATAGATTTTTATGCATCAAAGTAGATCATTATTCAAGAAAGTAACTAACAAAGAAAACAAATAAGAGAAGATTTAATTCCATATTTGGTTAGTCTATTAAGACTCTTTACTTATGTTGCTTTGTCCATAGTTATTATAACTTAAAAATTTACAAAATATATATATTTTTTATCTATCATAGTTAAAAAGTATTTCTTGAATTATTATAAATCCAAATCACAAACTAATTTCATCAGAATTTTTTAAATAAAATGAGATATTTTATGAAAAATTTTCTATAATTTTTTGAATCCCCAAAAGAATTTCTTGAATTTTACATTGAAAATAGTTATAATAATATTATTATTTTATTAAAAAAATAAATATCTAAAACTAGAATAGATTTTATTAAATGGCTTTAATCCTATTTCCCTTTCATTTTTGTGCAACATAGAATAAAAGAGAGGAGACAAAAAAGGAAGCTAGGGTTTGGCGGTCATGGAGCCATTTTCGTCCATCGGCCCAATCAAAAAATGTATTCGTCTTGAAGTAGGTTACATTTTTTCTATTTCAGTTTTCAATAATTTGATATTTTTTAAATTTTCTAATCAAAATTGTATTTCTATGACCGAAAAATGAGGATAACTTTATTTTGGTAAGACTTTCTTCAGGTAATTTTTTATATGTTATGGAGATTAAGATTACAATTTTGTCTATTCAAAAAATTGTTTTGATATTTTAAAATAGTATTTCAGTTCAATTAAAGCTTCATAATGATATTTTATACAATCTCTGGTTATTTGGTTATATTTTGAAACAATGAATTTTTGTTCATAAGTATTTATATTGCCTACCATTGAGGCATTTTAATAATTTCTGAATTTAATCTAATTATGCATTAATTAATAAAATTCATCAAAAAATATGAAAAAAAAGATGTTATGTCTGCACCATTGGGCGATAGAGGTAGGATTTTGTTATGTCAGTGCCAGTGGGCGATCAAGATAGGAATTTGTTATACCGATGCCAGTAAGAGGCCATGGTGGGATTCCGTTATGCTAGTGCAAGTGAACCACTAAGGTGAGTTTATTTTATGCAAAGGCATGTGGGCTATCGAGTTGGGATTCCGTTAACGAAACTATAAAGATAAACAAAAAATTGGGCTAATAACCATTTTGATAAAATGAATATCTACTTATATATAATTTCTTTGGTTTCAGCTTCAGCTTATGCTTTAGTTACAGTCTCAAATTTTTGTGTTGTCTTTTACAACAAAATATTTTCAGTTCTTTTGGTTTTAGTTATTGATTCCAGTTTTAGGCTGTGATAGCCTACTAAGTTTTATTAGCTCATTCTTGTTTGTGTTTCTGTTTTCAGGTTAAGGGAAATATAGTGAGCGAGCTAAGTAGTTTCATATAACAGACTCTAATATATATTGCAGGTATATTTTTGTTAGTTTTGACTTTTGCAGGTTTGACTTTTATTTTATTTTTCTCTCTATTGATAATCGCTATTGTAGATATATTTTAGATTGTATATGTTTTTAGATAATGTATAGAAAATTATTTTGAGATTTAGTAGTCTGTGCTTTATATTGAATTCAAAAGTGATTTTATGTAGTATATAAATTGAAAGTTTCATTTTAGTACTTCTTCAACCAGATCTTGAGATTGATCATGCCATAATCGGACACGGTATGACCTATGAAATTTTGGGTCATATCAGACCGGATTGTGACAATAACTCCCCAAGTTTTAGCATGAGTTATGCCAAATTTTTTGAACACTTGTCATGGAGCAAGTTTTCCTTTGCAAGTTTCTTATAAGGGCGATGATTAACAAAATATTCATTCAAACGATCTTCCTTTATTAACTTATCGAGTTGAGATTCGAAAAACCTATATTCTTTAATGATTGGTAGTGGCCTTTATAACAGAGCTTGTGCTTAATCGTGTAAAAAAAATTAATTTGAAGGACATATGAAACATTCTCAAGATCATTCAAAATCTATCTAATCCTCAAACATCCAAAGGATACACACCTCCAGTAAAGGATACTAATGATGAAGATATAATTATACTCAATAATATGTCATTTGAGATCTTGAGATGGAATAATATATCAGGTAAGAAAATAACACATTCAAAAGACTAGGATAAGGCATGCCATCTTAAATATCCCTTATATAAGATTTACCCTTCTATTTCCATGACACTTACATTAATAGAAATGATAGTGGCTCTAAAAAATCACCTAAGAAAAGAGTCTCCCCCTATAAAGGAGACCATCTTGCGAAGAGTCATTAATGCCATTATAAGCCATAAGATTACAAATAGTATATATACACATAAACTCATAAATAGATATACATAAAAATATACATATAAATACATAGACATGATAAAGCATATAAAAATTTGAGCCCTCACCAAAAAAAAAAAAATCAAAGATTGTATTACTCCTTATAATGAAAAAGTCTTTTATGCATAACATTTCCCTTATTCTCTTCTCTCTCCACACACACACACACTCACTCACACACACACACACACTCTCTCTCTCTCTCTCTCTCTCTCTCTCTCTCTCTCTCTCTCTCTCTCTCTCTCTGACACACACACACACACACACAATTATCTCATCCTCTTATGCATACCCTTCATCTTCTTCTTCTCAACTTAGTTAAACATATCATTTTCACTCTCTCAAACTCCTAGACACTCTCTTATATATAATTAAGCATTTACACTTTATTCTTCTACAACCTATCATCTAAAAGAGAATAATTTTTAGATAATTGCTCGAGAAATGGAGTGTAAATGGGTTAAAAACTTAAAGAAATCTAAATCTTTTAGAATGAAGTGCACAATAATGAGCACACACTTATGAGATCACAGGCTTTTGAAATTCTCCTTGGTATATGTCTAACTCTATTGTATCTAAAAAAAAAAAACTCTATTGTATCTTAATATGTGATGATAGGACTTACATGGGCATACATGAGAGGGGCAATAACATGTTCGAGTTAAATTAATTTAGTTCACCTTGACGTAGATAATTTTGGTTATTTGGGATTTGATTTGAGTAGCCCTTACATTTATATTATCAACTTGATGTGTCATACCTTATTTATGAGCTATTATGACAACCCACTCAACTTTTATAGAAAGAAATTCAAAAACTAAAATGATAAAGCGATCATGACAGGTGTAATCTACATTCGATCATATGTAAATATACATCATCACATGTAATTTATATTGCAATATCAATTCATCCACCCAATATAAATTTAGACAATATGCCCAAAACTTTCACATTAATCTACTCCTCTTCTTAAGACGAGCATTTAACAAAATTGGAATTTAAGAAGAAAATTAACTTTAAGAAGTTTTGTTAATGAATTATAAATCAACGAGTTTATGCTAGTGCTAGTGAACCATCAAGGTGAGTTTATGTTATGCAGAGGCATGCGGGCTATCGAGTTAGAATTATGTTAACAAAACTATAAAGATAAACAAAAAAATTGGGCTAATAACCATTCTGATAAAATGAATATCTACTTATAATTTATTTGGTTTCAGCTTCAGCTTATGCTTTAGTTACAGTCTCAAATTTTTGTGTTGTCTTTTACAACACAATATTTTCAGTTCTTTTGATTTTAGTTATTGATTCATGTTTTAGGTTGTGATAGCCTACAAAGTCTTATTAGCTCATTCTTGTTTGTGTTGCTGTTTTCAGGTTAAGGGAAATGTAGTGAGTGAGCTAAGTAGTTTCATATAACAAACTCTGATATATATTGTAGGTATATTTTTGTTAGTTTTGATTTTTGCATGTTTGGCTTTTATTTTATTTTTCTCTCTATTGACAATCGCTGTTGTAGATATATTTCAGATTGTATATGTTTTTAGATAATGTGTAGAAAATTATTTTGAGATTTAGTAGTCTTCTGCCTTATATTGAATTCAATAGTGATTTTATATAGTATATAAATTGAAAGTTTCATTTTAGTACTTCTTCAACCAGATCTTGGGATTGCTCATGCCATAATCGGACAAGGTATGACCAATGAAATTTTGGGTCATATAAGATCGGATTGTGACAATAACTCCCCAAGTTTTAGCATGAGTTATGCCAAATATTTTGAACACTTTTCATGGAGCAAGTTTTCCTTTGCAAGTTTCTTATAAGGGTGATGATTAACAAAATATTCATTCAAACGATCCTCTCTTATTAACTTATCGAGTTGAGATTTGAAAAACCTATATTCTTTAATGATTGGTAGTGGCCTTTATAACATAGTTGTTGCTTAATCGTGTAAAAAAAAATTAATTTGAAGAACATATGAAACATTATCAAGATCATTCAAAATCTATCTAATCCTCAAACATCCAAAGGATACACACCTCGAGACATAAGAGGATACTAATGATGAAGATATAATTATCCTCAATAATATGTCATTTGAGATCTTGAGATGGAATAATATATCACGTAAGAAAATAACACATTCAAAAGACTAGGATAAGGCATGTCATCTTAAATATCCCTTATATAAGATTAGCCTCCTATTTCCATGACACTTACATTAATAGAAATTATAATGGCTCTAAAAAATCACCTAAGAAAAGAGTCTCCCCCTATAAAGGAGACTGTCTTGCGAAGAGTGATTAATGCCATTGTAAGCTATAAGATTACAAATATATATACACATAAACTCATAAATAGATATACATAAAAATATACATATAAATACATAGACATGATAAAGCATATAAAAATTTGAGCCCTCACAAAAAAAAATAAAAATCAAAGATTTTATTACTCCTTATAATGAAAAAGTCTCTTATGCATAACATTTCCCTTATCCTCTTCTCTCTCCTTTCTCTCTCTCTCTCTCTCTCTCTCTCTCTCTCTCTCTCTCTCTCTCTCTCACACACACACACACACACACACACACACACACACAATTATCTCATCCTCTTATGTATACCCTTCATCTTCTTCTTGTCAACTTAGTTAAACATATCATTTTCACTCTCTCAAACTCCTAGACACTCTCTTATATATAATTAAGCATTTACACTTTATTCTTATACAACCTATCATCTAAAAGAGAATAATTTTTAGATAATTGCTCGAGAAATGGAGTGTAAATGGGTTAAAAACTTAAAGAAATCTAAATCTTTTATAATGAAGTGCACAATAATGAGCACACACTTATGAGATCACAGGCTTTTGAAATTCTCCTTGGTATATGTCTAACTCTATTTAAAAAAAAAAAAAAAAACTCTATTGTATATTTATATGTAATGATAGAACCACACCTTTCTTCAACCAGCAAAATTAGCCCTCTTACATGGGCATACATGAGAGAGGCAATAACATGTTCGAGTTAAATTCATTTAGTTCACCTTGATGTAGATAATTTTGGTTATTTGGGATTTGATTTGAGTAGCCCTTACATTTATATTATCAACTTGATGTGGAGCTATTATGACAACCGACTCAACTTTTATAGAAAGAAATTCAATAACTAAAATGATAAAACGACCTTGACATGTGTAATCTACATTCGATCATATGTAAATATACATCATCACATGTAATTTATATTACAATATCAATTCATCCACCCAATATAAATTTAGACAATATGCCCAAAACTTTCATATTAATCTACTCCTCTTCTTAAGATGAGCATTTAAAAAAAATGATTAACAAAATAGGAATTTAAGAAGAAAATTAACTTTAAGAAGTTTTGTTAATGAATTATATATCAACGAGTTTAAGCTAATAAAACACAGCCTATTTGCATGATGTTTGCATATATTCGATTAAGCTGTCCCTAACCCACCTTAGGTTGTGAGAGGGGAAACAATAATGTCAACCACCACCTCTACTTGAAACCTCTTGCCTCAACAATATTAACACTAGGAAGGAGTCTCAGCGAAACCTTGTCAGCTTAATATACTTGGCTTTACCAATTTAGGTCGATTTGAGTCGTATTTCATATAATTCAAACAAGTACAAATTCAATAAGACAATCTAGAATTTGAACACGAGTTAATCACATTATTTTGAGCTTAGAAGGACAACACACTAGCACAACCCTAAACCCTAAATCAAATAAATATTTTGTATCATATTTAAAACTAAAAATAATTAGACCTTTAACCTACACTATTATAATAAAAACCAAAATATAAAACATAAATTTTAAGCCCAAATAAGCATATGTGAGCTAATTTAGCCTATAAATAACTAGAAATTTAAGTCAAAATTGTGCTCAATCAACAAAGCTATACCTAGGAAAGAGCCAAAGAGGGATTGCCAATTGTCATGCAAATTCTTTATAATCCCGGCCCGGATCTTGCAGAAGGCACATAGGTTTTTCCGTCGCCGGGGAGCTCTATTGTTCCCTTGAGCTGAGACTGAGAGCGACGCCTTTTGAACACCGAGCCGACATCGAGGGGGGTGAGGGTCGTGATGGAAGCTTCGGCCATGGCTGGATTCCTTCGCTCTCCCGTGCCGACTCAACGGTCGAAAATCCAGGAATTGTTTCCTCTCTCCTCACTTTCTCACCGGTCAAAAAACATGCCTTTAAGCTTATTCATGCCAAACGCCACATCTCCCTCTGTTATCGGTTTGCGTAGGAGGACGAGTTTCGGTATTCGCTGTTCTGCAGATGGAGCCCTGAAGGTGGAAGAACAAATCCCCATCGAGAAGAGTAAACTCTAATTTGATCTGTTTGTAACTTCGTGGTCTCATTTCTGTCTATTTTGAATCTATGCTTCATTCTTGTAACTGATTGCGATGTAATCTCCAAATTGGCAACCTGAAGGAATCCCCGCTTTCCCGACCGTCATGGACATCGATAAGATCCGAGAAATTTTGCCGCATCGGTGAGTCCATTTTGATTTTTTTTTTATTTAAATTTTTGTATTGTTTCATGACGAACTAATTGTAGATATCTTTTTCGCTTTTTGTTCCTTTTGAGGCAATAGTTTCCCTTTCCTCCTGGTGGATAGAGTGATCGAGTATGAAGCAGGAGTTACAGCTGTTGCCATTAAGAATGTGACTATAAATGATAACTTTTTTCCTGGCCACTTTCCGGAGCGTCCAATAATGCCCGGTGTGCTCATGGTTGAGGTGAGACTTTGATCCCCTCTCTTACTGGCTATTTGGTTTACTATTGTAGAGAAGATTTAGCTCAAATCCCAGCAATGAGGATATTAAATCCTATTGTTTTGATGACTCTCATCTCGGCTGCTATGGGCTAAATCTAAAATTTGTTAAATCTATCATTTACAAGATCTAATGAATTTAAGTATTTTTCCGTCTCACAAAACTTAAATCCTGAAATAAAAAAACCAAGTGATGTATCAAAATTTAACTAGATTTAATAATTATCATGCCAAATAATTTTCAATTAATACGAATAACTATATTTAATTAGATTTAACAAATAACTAGGATTGAAGTGCGAAGGATTTTATGTAGATAATGAACCATTCCAATTAAGTAGGTCAAAATATACAAGTGCTTAATTGAAAGAATCACGTGTTTATTCAAGAGGGATTCAAAGGGAAGACCATTTAGAAAAATATGGTTGATGAAAGTAGCAAAGTTAGAAAGTAGTCCTAGACTATGAAGAAATCTTATTATGTTTTGATGGCTCCTTGACCTTATTCTTCTTATTTTTCTTCTTGTTGCCTTAATTACTTTATTCTCCTATTCTTTTCACCTTTCTTCCAGTTCTTTTTTACTTATTGTTTCCTCGCTTTGCAACGAGCTTCAATTCTCTTCCTTAGGATTATGTCAAGTAGGAGACAGAAGAGAGTTGGCTGGATTAATGAGAGAAGAGAGGGATGACCTTAAGAAGGAGAGAGATTTTGGTGAGCCTAATTATTCATGCAACCTTTTTTGTTGTTAAAATAGTTATCTAATACATGAATATAATTATAAATAAAAGCATGACAAAATAATTTAAACTTAAAAGCAAAATTAACTCCTAAATTTAGGATAAATTGGATGATAATCATCCTTAATACAAGGATTAATCCTAATTGGGCTCCTTAAGAAAAGGATGAGAATTCATTTTTGGATAAAACTCTTAATCTTCATATTTAAAACTCTTATTTACCCTTTCCACTTTTTGAAATTCATGTTTCCCAAATTTATCTTGGCCACCCCCTTAGTGATGTATCAAGGAGATTGAAAACGTTGAGTTGTTTTATTGATTTCATGCATCCTAGTTTGAATGCAAAGGTGTTAGGTTTATGTCTAGAGGTTGTTAGACATTGGCTCCTCTAATTGGCTTCAAATTGCTTCTATAATTGAATCTCCTTTGGAGGCGACTCTCATACCATCTTCTTAGACTTGCGTGAATATTTTCATCTTCTAATGTTATTGTTAACTTCTCTTGGCTGCCTTAATTTTCTACTTACTGAAAGAAACTAGGTTGACTTCTAATTTTTTTACCAAAGCTTCATATATAATTTTTTTTTTAGTTCTTGAGCCTTTAATTGCACCGAAAATGTCAGATTTTACCTTAGTGATTAGCTTGGACTCTTGGAGTGCTCATCTCTTTTTTTTACTTGTTTCATCTGGCATTGATATTTCTATTTTCTTTGAATCAATTAACTTTGATAGCACATCTAATTGTGTTGAGTGTCTTCTTTGTTATGACAACCTGTTTGTTTGGTCTTTTTTAACAATTAAGTCTCTAGCAATCTCTGCTTGCAACACATCTAATTTTATAGTGCATTCATTAAAGCTTTTGGCTTCTTCAATTCTACATGGAAACTTTGAGGGAGCTTCCATCTTTGTTGTCGTTGTTGTTGTTGGTCCAATAACTCTCAATTGATAATGGCTAGATTTTCTATTTCATATGCTCCCCATAGGAAATAACTTCATTCTCGATTATGTCTTTTATGTAACTTTGTTAATAATTTGAAGAAAATTGATCATTCTTGCAGGAAAATTGCTCGGCTGTTGAACTTTGTGGTGCATACTTACAAATATTATTTTTTCATTTCTAGATGTATTTTGTTAGATCTACATCATCTTCATGTTCAATTAGATATAATTAACATTTAAAAGTCCTTTGAACCTACAATATGCCATTCTTGATAGATCATACTTCTGAACCTCTACATTCTACCACACTTGTGCATGGTTATACTCTATGATGCACCGACACTTCTCCTCAAAGAGGTGTGCAGTGTCCGACACCGTATCCGATACGACACTCGTCTGACACTCTGACACGTGTCGGACACACCGAAAACGTGTCCGATTAAAAAATATTAAATATAAATTGGACACGCGTGCTTAAATATTTTATGAATTTTTTTAAATATAATTTCTTGTATTTGGCGGTATTTAAACTAAATTTCTTATTTCCTATCAACAACACCAAATCAACGTCCACACTTAATACACAATCATCGAATATTCTCATTTTCATTTCTTTTTGGCAATGAAGGTATTTTCATCTCCTCTCTCGGTGACTGATAAATGACATCGACATCTGACTCTTGACATTCTAATACTAATCATTTTAAGTACAAATTCTACTTAAATGACTTATTATTTTTAAATTATTTTTAAAATTATACTTATTTAATTTTTATACGCTATTTTTAAAATACAAAAACTATAATGCCGTGTCCAACCCGTGTCCGTATCCTATATTTTCAATAATTGACGTGTCCGTGTCGTGTCGTATCCGTGTCGCCGTGTCCGTGTCTATGCATCATAGGTTATACTTAATATTGAAAATATATCTCCACTTAGTTCACCATTTTATCCACCTCTGCATTAGTTGTACTGCCATATGAGGGAATTTCGAACCTTATTATCTAGTTTGAATGCAAGTTTATGCTAGTTATAATTTTTCTCTTCTTTCTCATCTTCCAATCATGACCTCTCTCAAAAATCATTGCCCCTCTCTTTAAGAAGTATTGCAATTTTATGGTCCATGAGCAGTGTGCGACATTCAAATCTATGTTTTTTCTGGAAAGTTATTTGTTCTATAAGGTTGGTCACCATGTTTTTGTATGCATTTTAACTTATTTTCAAGTTTCAATCCTTCATTGATTTCCTACGGAAAAATTTCATTGTGCACTTATGGACTTAATGCCTTCAATTGACTCTTATATTATTGCTATTGTTTTGGCCATAATTTTTTTCCTTAAGCTAAGCAAGATCTACACTTTAGTACCAAAAATGATCCAAAATTAAAGGGATTATTTGTTGAGTAACCTCCAAATCATAGATGAATGGTGCAATTTTCATGTTATGATAGCCTTGATTTTTAGAATGCCTAGATGAAATTATTGAACTGCAAATGATTTTATGAAGATATTGGATCCTTGCAAAGTAGGAGAAAATAGTTCCTTATATAATGTGATTTCAATTAGGTAGGCCGCCAAAATAGTTCCTCAATGAGGGTCAGCCAAGGCCTAACTATAGTATTCAAGAGGGGCAATGAATCAATAGTACTTAAAAAAAAGTAATTGATAAACTTAGCGGTCACAGATACTATTTGTTGACAACCAACCTTACCTCCTTTGTTCAAGTTTTTCCTCTCTCTATTTTTTTTTTTCTTTTTGGTTGCCTTATCATACTTAAGGGCCTTCGAGTGCCATAGTACATTGTACATCGCCCAATTCACAATTTTAAAAATAATAAAAATTGTGAACATGTTATGCCGGTCCAGCATGGACCGGCCCAGCGTTGCCGGAGATTGTTGGAGAGTTGTTCTTCCTCTCGAATTGAAGAACATTGTATCTTGCTTTGGTTTTGTTTGTCTACTAGTGGAATACAATCGTTTCTATTGTTTTCCAAGAATTTCTCCCTATTTTTCTACTGTTTTTGGCTGTTTTACTGCTGTGGACAGCAGTTTTCATCTTGGATCTTTTTTATTTTGGTGAGAGACACTTGGAAATCCAAGGGGTTCCTATCAGAACACTTCATTAATAATTTAATAATATAAGAAATAAAATATCCTTGATGCAAAAAAAAAAAACTTGTCATCTTCAACGAACTCATTATCCAATTTTTATTTTGGCCACTCATTAGCATCGTTTGTGTATTAAAAATAATAATGAAAAAAATTGAATAAAAAAATAGCAAACTATGCACAATATTGAGCACAATACACAAATAGTGTGCATAGCATGGATTATTTTATCTTTATGCACCTTTCTATAAAAATTGCATAAGAGCTACGCCTTGCTATGCTATGAATTACAAAATGCACTATTTCATTCCATTGGCAAATATGTCCCGTAGTTTCTTCCTCTTCTCATTCATATTAACTGTTATCTTCTTCTTGTTTTCTGGCTTTGAAATAAACTCAAATTCCTTGTCATAGGATGCACTCAGACATGAGAGAAAAAGGAATATAGTCTGTTACATAGAGAGAGGGGTGGCCTGCCTGTTGTGATAAGAGACAACCATGAGAGGAGCAGGCTAATTGATCATGGAACTTTGATTTCCTTGATTACCAGGTGAAATCATACAAAATAATTTAAATTAAAAAATAAAATTAAATCTTAAATCTAGGATGTTTCGAAGGTTAACCCTCCTTATATAAGTATTGAATTCTAGTTAATCCTTTCATGAGGTGGTTGGCTAAGAAAAGTAGGAGAACTAATCTGTGGATAGAACTTTTATTCATCTTCATATTTTCCACTTTAAAGCTCATCCTTACCCCTTTTCTTTTTGGAATTCAAGTTTTGAATTTAAACCTTTGGCCACTCCTATTATGATGTATTAAGGAGATTAAAAAGTTGGTGAAATTGCATTAGTGTCCCATGCATATTAGCTTTCATATTTAATGATTTTTTTTTGTGTTTAGAGCTTTCTTGATCATTTTACCCCTCTTTGGCTCCAAATTGCTTCTACAAACGAGTCTCCTTTTGCAGCGGCATCTTTGCTATATTCTTATATTTGCATGAATATGCTTTCCTCATCTAGCTATTGTTGGTTAATCATGATTGCCTTTCTTCTCTATTTCTCACCAGTCGTTCGAATTACTTTTGTTGTGGTAAACAGACTGTGTACCTGCGACATGATCTATTTTAATTGGAGTCCAAACGTAAGCTGCGTCCGGACTCCGCACGTAATAATTTCCGATTGTAACAAAGGGATTATAAAAATAATGGGAAATTGATAGCAAAGAGAAACATGTTTGTTAGTTTATTTATTTATACGATAATGTATTTTAATATCAGAAATCATATTATTTATATATTCTTTAAAAACAAGCTAGCTCACAAACTAACTAATGGAGGTAACATCTACCCAAACTCAAAAACATTTATCTTTATAAGCTCGACTTTGAGCTATTATTCTCTGCGAACACCGGACGGTTCTCCCGTCCGGTTACCGAGCGCGGTACATTTTTGAGGCGACGTGAAGCATTTTTATTGGTCTCCGGACGCCGCGCGTAATAATTTTTCCAGGTCACTAGCGAATTTGGCACAATCACAACCCATTATGTTTATTTCACAAGCCATTCAGTTACAAAGTAAATATTTATTTAAAGTGGTATATATTGGATGCAGGCCTTGGCTCAGGTTGGAGGTATTGTGATGCTGCAGCCTGAAGTTGGAGGTTCCCAACACAATTTCTTCTTTGCTGGGATCGACAAAGTGAGATTTAGAAAGCCAGTAATAGCAGGTGACACTCTGGTCATGAGAATGACCCTTATCAAATTAAACAAAGCCTTTGGTTTAGCTAAGATGGAAGGGAAGGCTTATGTTGGTGGAGAGGTGGTATGCGAAGGCGAGTTCTTGCTGGCAATTGGATCTGGTAAGAAGTGAAGAAGATAATTGAATTTTAGCTTCAACTTTTGCTTCATTAAGAGCATTTCTTTTCATTGTAATCTTTATCTTTGGTGTTGATTGAACAATGAGAATGGTTTGGTTTGTTAAACTATCTATATAATTTTGTAATTTGTGAGTGAGGATCCATTTGAGGATGCTATAATTGTCCGGCAAATGAATTGTGGATTGTGATATTTGATAACTATTACTAAATTTAAGGCTTCGTTTGAGACGATTTTCTCACTACTTATCAATAACTTTCACAAAAGTATCCTCTCCTTACCTTAGTTCTTAAAAAATGTTAGTAAAAAGAGATAAAAACTGTTCAAGCCAATGGAATTGATTTAATAGAATTTAAGAACATATAACATAAAATGTTGCTACAAAAGTACAATGGATTAAAATCTCTCTCCATTCCCTTCAAAATTTAAATAACAAAAATAAATATGACATTGAATGAGGAAAGGATAATTTAAGGGACTATCAGATGATGGAAAATGAGAACCCTGATATAAATCATTTATCAGCAATTACCATTTCATCTAGATCTTTATCGGCAGCAGCAATAATCTTAAGTTCTTCCAAATATGTGTTTAGTCTCCTCAAATCCTCATCTTGGACACTTTGAGGAGCCTTCTTGTAACCTGCAGAACTCATCACCTGCTCCAGGTTTGTCTGCAGCCTGCAAGCAATTGAAGTGGAATAAGTCGAACATGCGACTAAAAGTACCTTCAAAGAATCATTGTTTCTTTTTCATTATTTAAATGATTCTTTATGGCACAGAATCTTGGTCATTAAAAGAGAAGCATAATATTAAGTTAAGTGTTGCGGAGATAGGATGCTCAGGTGGGGGTGGATGAGTAGTTTTACTCTTAGAGACGGGATATAAAACGAGCACATATGTGAAAAGTCGGAGTAGCTCCAGTGGAAGATAAGATTAGCGAGAGTTGTCTTAGATGGTTTGGTCACATAAAATGGCAGCCTTCCAATGACCCGGCTAGGAGAGAAGATGTATTATATTTGGCTTATGTTAAGAACGGTAGAGGTAAATCTAAAAAGACTTAGAAAATATTAGAAATGATATATTTTTTATTAGATTTAAATGAGAATTTGATTCTTAATAGGACACAATGAAGAAAAAAAGATTCATAAAGCCCTCCCCGTGTAATGGAATAAATGATTGATGCTGTTGTATTGTAGTTGAGTTATCTTTTTTTTTTTTCTATGATTTTTCCTTCATGTCTTCCACATTGATAATATCTCTCTATCTTATTGGTGCATCTTTTACCCATTAAACAACCTCAAAACGTTCAGTCTATGTTTCACAGTTTATCTTCAATAGGATCTACTGTCAAAGTCTCTCTTCAATAATTATTGTATAGTCTGCACTCCTCGGTTTTACCACATTAGTCTTACCATATGCATTTATGACATATTTAATTTGGATATCATGTTTTAATTGCGATTCAGTACTTGGATTCTATAGCATAATCAATTTTCTTGTCGTTCTTTAAAGTTCAAGCTTCCGTGGGGCTGTTATAGCCACTTAAATTTAATCGCCAAGCATCAAAAGAATGAGGCCAAAAATATCAAAATATGCAGAGTTTAAGTTGGCGAATCTCACTTTTGTATTTCCTCTCTTTTTTTCCTAAGCTTTTGCCGTTCAGCTTCAGGATCAAGTATCCCTTGGAGCTGCAAATACACAGAGAGTTTTTCATTTACCACATCAACTGCACAGCCGGGTGGTGGCACATCATTCTCCCATAGAACCTACAAGATAACAACAAAATCAGATTCTTTTCCCAGCTCTTTTACAAATTATTTTGATGTGAGGGAAACGACATGGGAAGTAGGAGCTTGCAAGTTTGTTTGCTAAATAACTTAAAAGTTATCGCCAAGATTGAGGGACGGAATCCCGCTCATATTAAGGTTTTGTTTGGGACAGTTTTTTTGTTGCTTTTTAAAACGGCTTTCTAGTACAAAATTTTCTAATTCACAATTTTTTTGCACTAAGAAGTTTTAGAAAACAGCAAAAAAGTTGTTCCAAACGAAGCCTAAATTTGTACTTCCACACTCAAAATTTAAAATAATTTAAAAAAAGAGATGAAATTTTTGTTTTTCAGATATTACTTTGATCGAAATAAGAAAATCATAAGCTAATCTCATCTAAAGTTCATACTCTAAAACAACTGCTATATAAACATCAAACCACTTCGTTTAAAAAAGGCTAGATTTTGGGGCCACGCAAGAACTACGAAACTTAGCAAATATTTCATAAGAATATACTACTAAAGTTGGTAATAGAAATATCAATATAAAGTTTTTACCCTTAATATTACTACCAAATAGCACAACATAAGCATTCAATGGATGGACAAAGCAATAACATTTAATGACCTCTATTGTTAAAATACCTTTAACGATGATAGGGAAGCAAGTGTTAGTATCTCAAACTCATAAGCTTTAATAATTGAAGCGACATCATCTCCTCTGCAAAGTGCAAATGCTGCACGTCTGGAATAAGGAAATAAGAAATTAATCATGTATTAAAATAAATAAATAAATAAAAACTGTAGGCTGCTTAGATTTTAGATCATGGGAGTGAGGTTTCATTTGGGATGGTTTTTTTACCGCTTCTTAAAACAGCTTTCTAGTATAAAAATTTTAACTTTTTAATCAAAAAGCTACTTTAAAAAACAGTAAAAAAATCGTCTCAAACAAAGCCTGAGATTGTCATAAATAGGTACCTCTCATTTTTGTCAGTTGGTAATCGGAGTGACCGTATCTTTCTCACTATACTAAGAACAATATCCATATGGCTCTCTATTTGTTCACTAGTCCATGACTGTAAAAGAAATGAATAATAGTGGAAGATGACATAAAAAATAACTTCATAATGGTATATATTAAAAAAAATATCAAACCATGATATACCTCCACCACTGATGGATAATCTGATATCATAATTGATTCCTTTCCATGGACTTCTCGTGCTTGGGGAAGTCTCTGCCACAATTCCTCAGTAACAAAGGGCATAAAGGGATGGAGCAGTCGCAAGCCATAGTCTAAACATATCCATAAGGTATCTCTAGAGGCTTCCCTTTCAGATACATAAGTGGAATCAGAGAAAAAGTAAGGCTTGATAGCTTCAATAAATACATCACAAAGCTGGAATTGCCACCACGAGTATACAGCAGTAGATGCCTCCGAAAATTTATAAGTTTCAAGAGATGATACAGTCTTATTTATAGCTTTATTCAGAACAGAAAGAATCCACTTGCAGATGGATGGCATTTTATCCACCACAAGATTTGGAGAAGGAGAATAGTTATCCCCTAATTTGCTCATAGCAAACCTTATAGCATTCCATAGCTTATTGCACCACTGTCGGTATCCCACAACCCTAAGAACATCCAGGTTTATCTTGTCTGACTGAGAGCCATTATTTATTAAACTTCCACATGATAAGAAATTGAACAGAAGGAAAAGACATTAAAGGGTCAGAACAAACCTGTGCTGTGTAAGATATGAGAGCAAACCGAAGGGCATCTGCACCACATTCAGCAATACCATTTGGAAAGTCCTTCACCTGCCCTTGTTTTGCAATGATTAGTTCATTTGGGTCTAAGTTACCTTCTTCCAAACGTTTGTGAAGCCCTTCAAGTGATATTCCATTTATCACTTCAAGTGGATCAATAACATTGCCCAAGGACTTGGACATTTTGCGCCCATGTGCATCACGTATCATTGGATGCAAATAAACCTGCAAGATAATTAAATCAAATTGATTTCTTACATTTTCTGCTATAGAAGCATAAACCTCTAGAAGACTAATGCAAAATGTTATTTTGCAAAAATGGCAAATTCCAAAACCTTTACCATGGATAAATACTTCTTAAGACATTGGCAAAGGATTCCAATTTATTATTAAAGAAGAATGAAAGATGAGCAACATAGTCCTTAGACTTTTGCATGTATCTTTGTAATCTCATTTTTTTATGTGAAGAACATCTCCTCAACAATGAGGAGAATATTGGAATAAAAACATGAACCCTGATGTGAAAACCAAGTAACATGTACTAAACAGCTAATGATTTGCTATAGTATTAAGCACTGAATCATTTGTTGCAGAACAAGATGCAAACAAAATTCAGCATTTAATCAATGAAGCTTACAAGCACCAAAGCAAATTATGTAACGTTCCTGCTCGGAATCTTTGCTTATACTGCCTATCATGTAAGGATGCATCAACTTATTAACAGATCAAATTGATTGTCTTCTAAGAAATTTTGTTTTTCTGTTCACTTCTTTCTGTTTCTACATGATGAACGAAGGACTTTTTTGCTGTTACCTTTCTAAAAGGAACATCACCACCAAGTTTCATACCCAGCATCACCATCCGAGCCACCCAAAAGAAGAGGATGTCATGTCCAGTTTCAAGAACAGAAGTTGGGTAAAAAGCTCTGAAATCCTCAGTATCATCTGGCCAACCAAGCACAGTTAAGGGAAAAATACCAGAAGAAAACCATGTGTCCAGCACATCAGGATCTTGAGCAATCTTAAATTTCTTCCCTGAGAATATCCTCTTTGCCTCAAGATTGGCTTCCTCTTCATTTCTTCCAACCACCCAATGGTCATTGTAAGTGCCAAAATCTTTGAGTTGGTCATCTTCTAGGGTCACATACCAGGCAGGGATGCGGTGACCCCACCATAGTTGTCTTGAAATGCACCAGTCCCGTATATTTTCTAGCCATCTAGAAGAAAAAAAAAGTCAGTTAGAAATAGTAAAGCAGACAAAGTTGATTACCAGTATCTTAGAATGGGCCATATAAAAAAGAACCTCTTCCAATCTTGTTCATATTGTTCTGGAATGATCTCAATTTTCTTGTTCTCTTTGTCAATAACAGCATCAAGGGCAACCTTTGCCATAGTATTGCAATTAACAAACCATTGAGGCTTTATCATAGGTTCAACAACATCATTACTTCTAGAACAAAAACCAAGGTTCATCTCATTCTTCTGTGCTCCTTTGTAAAGGCCCTAATTCAATGAAGGATACTCGTTTAAAAAAAAAAAACTCAAAAAATACACTGCAAAAATTATGGCCACGAATTCATGCCGAATGATGTGTTAGCAAAAACTAAGCTATTCTTCTCCAATATATTTTGCTAACAATTTTGATAAAATTAATATGCAGTTACACGATATAATGTTCACATTGCTTAATTTGATGAATTTTCTTTGGATCAGGTCATGTAAGAAAACCAATTATCAGCAAATCATTACTTTTACCGAGGCACATTTCATACATCTATTGTTTTTGTTTAAGTCATTGATTCAAGGAAAAAATTAAAAAAAAAATAATCCTAAAAATTCAAAATGACCAGCAACGCAGATTGCATTGCACAACCACAATTATGGCAAGAATTCAAACATAATGATGCTTGATAGAATAAGCTATTCTTCTCCAATATATTGAGCAACATTATAAACAAGTTCAATAAAACTATTATTCAGCAACACAATGTAATGCTCATACTTGCTTAAATTTCAATGCTTGCATCAGCGCATTAAACAACCTAGAAGAAATTCCACATTGAATTTTCAGTTTTCCCCGAAGAGAAACCCAAAGCGCTAAAACTTGGATGCCAAAGATTGCACCAAATCACAAGAAATTGAAAAGAAAGGCATTGCAATGTATGTAAAATCACCTCCTTATACTAAAAGAATAAAAATATATTCTCCAAGATCATGCCAAATTTTTCTCTACAAATCAAGAAACTGGACCAAAAGGTATTATTTAAACTTAAGACTACATTCTACAGATCTGATGATATAACTTAATTCTTGCGAGTGAGCATGACCTTGCACAAGATTTCAAACCAAATTTGTTTGGCATGATTATTTGTCTAAAAACAAGCTTCTTGTATGTCTGTTCGGTTAAAAATATAAAAAATTAACACCTTTTCCTTCAAAGCATCAATCAAGGCAACCCGGGCTTTAAATCTTGTCATCCCTTCAAATTCAGCTCCACCATTGATGTTAATCTTCCCATCATCAGTGAATATATTGATAAACTCAAGATTATGGCGCTTTCCAACTTCAAAATCATTAGGATCATGAGCTGGTGTAATCTGGAATGCATGTAATACAGGGAGATTTTATTTCCTTCCTAGAAACAATGGTGAATCACTGAAATTAAACAAATTTTAATGCTGAAGCTTTTTTGCTCTAAATGAAATAATGAATCCATACCTTCACAGCCCCAGTCCCAAAATTAGGATCAACTAGGATATCATCACAAACTATGGGAATCTTTCTCCCATTGAATGGATGGACGGCAAATTTTCCATGTAAATGCTTATATCTCTCATCTTTAGAATGAACAGCAATAGCAGTATCACCAAGCATAGTTTCTATCCTGGTCGTGGCGACAATTATCTCCCCCAAGCCTCCCTCGAGTGGATAAGCAAAGGATGTCAACACCCCGAATTGAACTGGAAAGTCATACCCAGGAACCTTTAGGAAAGTCTCCTCCTTAATTTCCTTGTGGTCAACCTGAAGGCAATAATTTCATCGTACTAACATCTCTCGGGAAATATTAAACAATTACTCAAATAGATTAAGCAGAGAGAGAGAGAAATTGAAGAGGGGAGGGGAGAGTAATTGGAACTATGAAGAACCTCAATATCAGATATAGCAGTTCGCAATGTACAATCCCAATTCACAAGGCGATAATCTCTATCAAAACAAACAAAAAAATTGTAGTTATTGTGACAGACCTTTAAAGAAAAGCTTTAGCAGTATTAGTAAACACTTTAGTCTGGTTAAGACATTATAGGAGGAAAAATAACATGGCCACAAAACTGGCAATGATGAGAAGGTTGACACTGGTGTGAAATTAATTATAAACAATTTATATACTTGTAAACGACAAGGCATGTTCACGGTAGAGCAATGCTGCAAACGAAACAAAATAGTGCCCACTGTATGAAAAACGAGGTGTTTGAATCAGGCAAACCTATAAATTAGACCTTCTCTGTATAGCTTTACAAAAGCTTCAGTGACTGCCATTGATCTCCTCTCATCCATTGTAAAACACTAAAAATCACATAGACTACATAAGAAGATTATATACGAAAACTGGAAAATAAAAGACAAGAAATACAAATATTAGAACATGAGGGAATTTAACCTCACGGGACCAGTCAAGAGAAGCACCAAGGCGACGCTCTTGATTCAGTATGGTACCTCCATACTCACTTTTCCATTTCCAAACCTGTAAGAAAAAACATTATGCAAGGCTTATAAAAGTAGCAACAATAAAAATCACAGGCAAAGTGGAATGTCAGTCAACCAATATCAACCGAAGTAATAAAATACTATATAGATTGTAGACGGAAGCAGCGCTCATAAAAGGAGCAAAAATATTTGATAGACTTACTAAAAAGACTGTAACAGTAACTTACTTCGGACACAAACTTCTCACGTCCCAAGTCATGCCTAGTCACTTTACTTTCCCTCATGAGCTTCTTTTCGACAATTACCTGAGAAGAGCAATAGTTAGTTATAGTAATGTTTCTGAAGGAAGGAAATATTTCACAGCAACATGCATGCCCATGAAACCACATGACAAACTATGATGGATCAACATGATAACGAAGCAAAAAAGAAAAGTTCATAAAAAAAATTTAAAGTGGCCATAAGAATGATTGGTCTTTTGGTAAATATTAAGGGAAGAAGGATTACATAGTGGGAAGAATTACTCTACCAATTCATCCCTCCACTCACAGCTCCCATCATTCCTTTAACTGCACGTAGTTGATCCTACCACTATCTAGACTCTTTACCAGCACTGTCAGCTCTCGCTTTCTCTGATTTTAATGGAATCTTATAGATTTGTTGCCTATCCAAACTCAAGAATTCACTCCATCATAATCTACATATGTTTCGATTTAGGGTTTAAAGGATCTTTGTGTGTTGGAAGCAACAACTTGATCGGTGACCTCTAGAGATGGTGATAGAGACGATATGTAGGAAGGGGAAAGCGGTACTTGCCTTTCAGAGGGTATTTTTTCCTTGGGAGATTAGGATGAGAAACTCCAAATTAGATGTTTAGGATGTTAAGGAACAAATAGACGTGTTTTCATGGCCTTTGAATAAGTGGTTTGGGATTTATAATTTCTTTAAATTTGTTGTTTAAAGGAGGAAATTGTTTCCTAAAAGGTAACGAAGCTCCACAAGAGAACAATGGATGATGCAATAATAACTGCAAACAACTGGGTCAAGCATATAAAATTCAAGGACGATGGAAGAAAACAATAAATAATTTTAGGAAAATAAGTGTTTTCCATATTTCTGTTGATTTTTAAAACCAGGCAGAAAGCATGAAACTAAATTTATGGAGTTAGGGAATACAAAAACCTGGGTAGCTATTCCAGCATGATCCATTCCAGGAACCCACAAAGCATTATAACCTGACATTCTTCTCCACCTGATAATCAAGTCCTGCAACAGAGGAAAAGGTAATTCTAGAAAGTTCAAAAAAAGATAACAGAAAATAATGACAGCAATAAGTGATGGGGGTAAGTTTAACAAAAAACCTGTATAGAAGCAGTAAGTCCATGACCTATGTGAAGGGCCCCAGTCACATTTGGAGGTGGCAGAACCTAGACATACAATGCATAAAAAATGGACATTTAGAATGATAATTAATGTTAAGGTTCACATCGAGAGCAAAGTAATTGCAGTCCGCTAAATATCATGGAGCATGTTCATCAGACTAACGGATATAGCAACACTATCAAATTGATCAGTAAGGTCCCCCCCCTCTCTTCAAAAAATAAAGAAAAAAAAAATTGTATCAAAATCCCATCTATTTATTGTTATGAGTGTTCAAATGAGGTGGAATTTTACTTCTTAGCCAAGATAAAAAATTCATAGAGGATGTCAACTGAACGAGATGGATATTTTTACTCTCCGGGGTAATATATCGTATTCTTATGCCGTGCCCGATTATAAAATATGCAATCCGTTCGAGGATACAAAAAATTCTCCAACAATTAGGATAGCAGAACTCAAATGAACCATATAACATCTCAATTTTAAACCTGACATTACATCCCCAGATCCATGGTAAGTATTGCTTCACTTCATCTTATACGATATTTCAAGACCATAAATGCTATAAATAGAACAAATACATAATGCATGATATACAATTTTACTGAAGAAGAAATTGATAAATATCCATCAGTATTACTATGATCAAGTTAAACCTTGATAATACCTTGTATCCATTACACAAAGAATAAGGATAAAACTTAGAACATGATTTCCTAAATTAAAAAAAAGCAACAAGAGAACTGTGCAACTGGCAGTGGCAATGTTATATCCTACTTGAGTTAAATCCTACTTGACTTTTTGTTTTGAACAACAAAAACAACATCAAACCTTTAAATCCTACTTGGGCTACATGAATCATTTTTTTCCATTATGTCCTGTTAAGAATCAAATTCTCATTTAAATTAACTTTTTGTTTTGAAATCAAATAAAAATTAGTATCTTAAACAGACTGCCAAATTGTTGATTCAATATGAAAACTTTCTAAAAGATCATACCACCCATCTAATGTATGAATATAATTGTAAACTTAAAGATAGTTATGGTGTCTTGGCCCATCAATGAATTAATCATTTTATTAACCCAATTAATATGTCTTATATTTAATTAACATGATAATGCAATATTAAGTTTTGATATCAATTCGATGAAGAAAGTTTAGGGTTTAGAGACCTAGGGCAATTAGGATGATACAGTGACTGTAGGTGACTGTAGGTAAAATAAAAAAATAGAAGTTACAAATTTAAGGCAACTAAATACACAAAAAAAAACTAATTTTCTTTAAGTGCAAACTAAAAAATATGAGAGTTAGAATTAAAATGATAATACAATGCCCGAATAAATAGGAAGAAATCATCGAGGAATTTGAACCACAAAATTAGCAAGAAATTTTAAATTTTCCATTAAATTAAAATTTAAGATATATTAAATTTAAACAAAATCAAACTCTAGCAAGTCAATAACAAAATATTTAGAAAAATTTTGATAAAGAAAAAAATTCACCAAACTAGGGAAAATCTAAGCCTCATGCCAATACAAAAAGATAACTTCCCATAAACATTAGGTGGTTTTACTTGTACTGTGCTCAAGGAACACATCCAACATCACATACAATTAATTTTGAAATTTGAAATGTTATTGAATTAAAGCTATTTCCTATACAAGCCTTGACTACTTATCTATAGATCTAACAAACATAGATAAGTAGATAGGACTGGCATACCATTAGGTCATGTTCAGTTTAGCAAACTCAAATTCAATTTTCGGATGTCCAAAAAAGTGTCAAAAATAGTTCTTTGTGCCTTGATCTATAACTAGCAACATGAAATGCGCCAAAAAGAAAGTGACAAACTGACAAAAAAGTAGTCGTTGAACAACATATAAACACCACTACAATAATAGTACTAAATTTATCCGTTTAATAAACTTGCAGAAGTCATTACCATAATTACGGAAGGAAAGTCCGCATCAATGGCTACTGACACAGCTATTTGAAATTCTCAAAAGTGGATGGGCATTACAAGTCCAAGAAGGGCTTCTTTGCAACAAGAATCTCCAAGGCAAGGGAAATATATTGCATTCATAAAAAATTAGATCTAAATAGTGCATAGAAGGGCTATTAATAGGAATAAAATCATGTGAACTATCAATTAATAACCCTTATACTTATTGGCTACTAGTAAATGAGTCACAGCAAAAGAACAGAAATGAATGCCCTAAATAAATAAAGAAAATATCAAGCATTATTAAAACAATATATGCCTAAATTAATCTAAAATATAGGAGGGTATTGATGATGAAGATGAGTGGCTCAATGGGATCCATAAACAATAGCAATGAAAGAAGGGCATTAATAAAACAAGGACCATATAGTAGGAAAATTCTACATATATTAATGATGATGCTAAATTTGATCCTATATGAGTTGGTGATTGATTTGTTTAGAGGCTGACGTAATAAATTGGATGAAAGAATATTAGTTCAGAATGACCACGACTGTTAAAATATCTTCTTAAAGAACAACACATCATGTTCATCATGTTAACTTTCACCATTTCTGGCAATACATTTATTTTGTTAAAAACCACATGAGTCTTGATTAAATGAGAATTCCTAATAAAAAAGCACGACAGACAGGACTAGTTCAACAAAGTATGTTGCGAGCCTACATAAATCAGTTTTTGGTCATTTTAAAGGTTGAACTACTTGTAGAACGACATAATACTTGTTCAAAAAATGAATTGCTTGACTCTAAAACATCTGTTTATGGCACAAAACAGTGTCATTGTCTGAACCTTCACATTCACAAAAAAAAAAAAACCTTAGACTGTGTAAGTATGCACATGCCCTAATTAAAATGAAATAGAGAATAAATAAATAATAAACAATATAAAAAAATAATAATAATAATAAACAATATTTAAAAAAAAAATAAATAATAAACAATGACACTCACTATCACAAAGGGGGGTTTTGAACTTTTTGCATCTGCAATAAAGAAACCTGATGTTTCCCACCACGCATACCACCTACAAGTAAAAATAATCTTAATATTAGAAATCAATGTTTGCACACCACAAACTTAAAATTTGAATGAGGCAGAGAACATTACAATTTCTCAACAGCACTAGGATTATACTGCTTTGCCATCTGACGAGATAGAAGTTTCTTGGCTCCAGCAGGAGTTGCAGGTTCAACAAAATCCTCAGGATTCTCTTCTTCAGCATCTTTTTTTCGATTTTTTCTTTCAACTTTCTTTGGCCCATCATTTGCCTTCTGTGCTTTGAAGACCAGGTGCACATATCTTAAGACTTTACAGTTATCATATTTGATTTATTTTGTTTCCTCAAATTTTCAACAAAAATAATAAATTAGAATAACAAGAAGTGTAACCCTATTTACCTGGAGTTTGGTAGCCTCAGCCTTCTGTGCAGCCTTGAGCTTCTTTTCTTCTTTTAGTTTTGCCTAGAATGTAAAAGAGCAATAGGTGGAACAATTAATCTATACTGAAACTACAAAACCACTTGGGATTTCACAGAAACAATATATTAAATTTTCACCAAATGGAAATGATGAATTAACTTCTAATGAAATCCTAACCTTTAAAGTGTTATTTCCATGACTTTAATATAGAATTTGTCTGATTCGGTTTTACTCCACACAGAGAAAATGCATATATAATCCTATAAATAGGTTTCTATTTTTAAGTTTATTTTATCCCCCAATAACTTTATGAATTGTTGTCGGATGTAATTGTGAATTGATCTTTATCTTCACCGAATTGTTCTACTCATAGAATTCTATTTTGGATTTTGTTTCTATTTTGAATTGGAATATTGGTACACTTGGAGCTTTCATCCCATAATTTTTAAAGTGCAATAAACTTATCTAATCCTCCTATAAAAAGGTTACTGCTTAAGATTTTACCACATCAAAGTTTATTTGGAGGATTCAACTGTTCACTAAGCCTTATTCATAGTTTAGTCGTATTTGGACATTCATGTAAAAACTATTCAATTGCAAACCTTCAATTTGCACAAGTATTTTAAAATATTTTGATGTAAATTATTATCATGTATCATCATCTGCATTTGATTATAGCCGAAACGGTTTTTTTTTTTTCACAATTATATAAATTGAAATTCAAGCTCCTACAGTGAATTAACTTTTAATAATATACTAGCTTTCAAATTTTATTTCCCTGATTTTAATGTACACTAAGTTTGTCTGATTTTAATTTTATTCAATATAGTTCGTAATTTATTTCTACTTCAAATTTGAGTTTTACTGCACAACGTTCTTTCTTCTGCACTAAGCTTCAGAATCCTATAAATAAGTTTCTATTATTTTAGCAAGGAGATATTTATTAAAAAAATAATGTATGCTGGTTAAGAATAATAATTTCAAACATTCTAATTAAATTTATGTGTTATAAAGTGATATTGATTATACTAAAGTTTTTTTAAAAAAGTATAGTCCAATAAACCGAGTATAAAAGTCCAAACAAGGATCCAAAAACTTCTGTTTAAAATAAAATTGAGTTAAAAATAACAATATTTACAAAATTGATATAATTATCTCACTAATGTAAAAAATTAAGGTTTTTTATAAATGATATGCAATTGATGCCCTTGTATTTTAACTAGCATATCTCAATGGCATCAGCACAAACCACAAACAATCATTATAGTTATAGATCCCAAGCTAAGCTGAAAAAAAGTTGAATGTTGACATTAAGTAAACAATTAGCATAAAATATATGCCAAATGTTAGGAAAATGAGTCCCAATTTGAATTTACAAGTAACAGGGCATACTTAAGTAGTGAAGTGTTAGGACATAACCAGATTATGATAAGTAAGCAACAAATGCAACGCCACAGTTTATCGTGATGAAAAGCATGCAAGTGTTTAGCAGGCCTGAATTTCTATATCAATTTTAGTGACTTCAAATTCAAAGAAAAGAGAATGTCAAGACAAACACTATACGAAGAACATAAAGGATATGTATGCAAGAAACTCAATGGAAAGAGGAAAAACTCAAATGAAATAAGAAATGTTACAAGCTATTGTGTTGTGGAAATATTAATAATAATAATGAGTTAAGGATAACAGAGGATAGAGAGTTAAGAGTGAAAGTTTTAGGGTGAATAGGATTAATGATAGAGTGATTGCTATAATCGATGAAGACATTATGTTCCTACAGTTTGACTAGAATTAGGTCTAAAAAATTCATTCTGGGAAATGATAGATGAAAACTTGCAACACATGCCAAAGAAGATACATAATAATTGTGATTTAAACGGTCCTTAGGTTTTATTATGTTGGGAAATCAGAGTATTCACAATGGGTTTATATAAGATAGAAGTACAATAGAAGAAATAATACTTAATTTCATAGTTAGTATATGATCTATTGGTCATCTAATATAAAACAAAGAATATGAAAATGGTAAGAGAACTTAATTGCTTTCAAAGTTGGGTTACCAAATAAGCAAACACTCTTTTATTTTCTTAGAACAAAGATCTTTGCTGTAAACATTACAGCGTAATTTTTAGAGAATGTGTAAAAATGCATGATACAACAGAATAAATTATGCTTGCCCTAAGAATAAGATGGTGAATCTTGAAAATTGAAAATGAGAATCTGTTAATCTTCTTTCAAGATAAATTGTTGATAAAGGAAATATGAAATTCTATAACTGAACCAAACTTTATGAGAGAGGAGATGTTTAGTTGTAGAAGATTGACATAAAACTTTTAGGTGAGTTATAAATAAATGACATATTAAAAAGGAAACTTGGTGGTAAAATGAAGAACTACAAAAGATTATCAAGCAAAATAATCCTATTAAAGAGTGGAAAAAAATAAACATAAATAAGGCCAAGAAGGGTACACAAAAACTAAAATTTTGCAAAGAAAAAAAGAATTAATAAAGCCTATAGTTGCAACTTTTGATGTTTTGCATGATAGATTTGACACTAAGAAAAGAGTAAAGAAAATATATAAAATAAATTAATAACTAGAGAAACAAATATAAAATCTAAAGGCTTTGATGAAGTTAGAAGTATTAAAAGATGAGATAACATGAGTTAAAGATAAGGATATCCATAAAAGAAGATAATATTATTTTGAAATTTTAAAAAAACACAATGAATTGAACTATGAATATTATTAATAGGTTGATCCAAACAAAGTATAATAGGCTTAGCTTGAAGAAAATTAATAAAAGTATAATTTTAGGTACAATGAGATAACACTTTAGATTCAAAGACTTATGAAATATGCTATAATAGTTAACAAAACCTTTTAATGGAATTTAAAATGCCAATATGATGCAAAATGATAAGAAAAGAACCTTAATCATGAATAAATCATATATTTAAGATTGTGATAATTGCATAGAACTAAAATTCATAAGTCTTATAATATACTTATGAGAGTTTAATAAAACTTGGGTTTAGAAAATAATGCAGGTTTGACAAAATCAGTATGGGCTTATGTCATAAAGGTCCAATAAGAAGGCAGTTTTAATTCTAAGGAAATTAATTTGGTGTGCATTAAGAAAAAGAGCGAGTGTCAAGGGCACATTGAAATTATGAAATATACAGAATGGAGCGTTGACTAGCAAGAAAAATAGTTGATAAGTGACTAAAGAGAGCTCCTAACCATAGTTGTTTTAAGTTAAAGATTAACATTAAATTCATATCTTTTTATATATAATAAGGAGATGCTCAAAAAACATATTCAAGGTGAATTATTGTAGCATGTGCTACTTGTAGATGACAAAGCTTTAATATGTGAAATCTCAGATAAAATATGTAACAAGACATAATAATAAATGAGATGCTAAAGAGATAAGAGGCTTACAATTAGTAAAATAGATACTGAACATATGATATATACAATATTAGTGGGTGTAAAATTGGAAATCATTAGTTAATATTACCTAAAGATCAAGTGATATTTAGGGGCTTAAGTAACGTGGATCCATTATACAAAAGAACACGAATATAGATGATGATATAACTTCTAGAGTTAAAATTGGTGGCGGTAGTGAGGTCCATAGCACTATTCTAGGATAGTGAGGTCCGTGTAAATTGCCCTTTGAAGTAGAAGCATACAGAATCTGCTCAAGAATTCCGAAAAGGGGTAATTAAATATTATCCTTTAGGTAATTGCAACAAGAATCCGAGTCTCAAAATACGCAATTATGGAGCAATTTCTATTTGTAAGCTAATAATTTCAATGAAATCATAATTTGGATTCTAGCACCATCATTGGAATAAATAGAACATAAAAAAAACCTTTTGCTCCTTCTTCATCTTTCTTTCCGGATCCTCGTCTCCAACCTACAGTGAAATGAAAAGCATAAAGTAATAAGCTCCATATCACATTTCCCAACATTCAAGGAAGATAACAGTAAGATGTTTGATGCAACAGCTGGGTGACACAGAGAATAAAATCAGTAAAAAACTATGCAGACAAAACAAAATAAAATAATAAATTTTAGTTCTTGAATCTTCTCCTCCATATTCTCTTCTATAGGCTGCTAAGAGAAACCACATACGATAAGATATCAGATTGAAACTCGTTTCATTCACCCAGCAAACGAAAAACGCAAAAGAAGTATTTAAATTGCACAATCAAAACTTCTGTCAATAAAGATGGAAGATAAAACATCAAAGAATAGGTTCGTCAGACGAAACCTAAATGCCAATCCAAATCATCAAAAAAGGAGTGTGTAAAATGAAAAAAAATCAATCACACGAAGGAAAAAACTTCTTACCGGCGCCATTCTCGAGCTTTTCGGGGCTGTTTGGCTGCAGGATTTAGGCCGGATTTGAGCTAAATCGCGCCAAACAGCTAAAACCGCAAAATCTCACGGTAAATGGAAGCCGCAGTTGACGGAAAAACACCCCCTTTCCGTGGTAAGTCCCGGATTTACTAAATCCTTCGGTTCGGCGGATTTACGGGATTTGGCCGACGAAGCGCGCGAAAGGGAGAAAGTTACCTTCACAGCGAGCGAGCTCCCGTCGTTGCTTCCGATCAAAATTTCGACACTTCCAATCCAACAGGAAGCGAACGTCGTCGAAGGAGCGAAGTCAAACAGCGACGAAGAGCCGAAGAACGGACACTCATGCGAAGGAATGAAGCCGAGCAGCAAAGACGTAATAGAGAAGGGAAAACTAAACCCTACACTATAATTTAAAATATTAATAATTAACTAAAACTAATTAAGTTATACTTAATTAATTAAATAAATTATTAGTATTGCGGGCTAGAATATACATGGCGATAGAGTTTTAATAGTTCGTCTTAGCGTTACACGGATATCCAGCTCACATACATAGAACACAAGATTTTTTACGTTGAAACTCTTGAAAGGGGAAAAACTTATTAGCGTCCGGATGTAAAACTACGTCAGTTGTTCGGACCTAATAAAAATTCCTTTCAATGGAAACCACTTCACTTAATTTATTGAATTGCTGCTCTTCTTGTCAAAATTTCTTTTAGCTCGAAGCCTTCAGCAGTCCCCTTATGTGATCCCTTCCGAAGGCCAAAGGGATGCTGAGTGTAATTATTGTTTGGATTATTACATACTCAGTGTTCAACAAATATCATCAATCTCATGTTGCGGCCTCTTATCACAAAATGAAGAGATGGATTCAAACAAAAATAGGTTAATATTGTTTGAAAACAATATTTGAACAATTTCTCACATAATAAGGTTTGAAAGATAAGTTTGATTTTGTTGTGGATTGAAACATTCGAGGTTGTAGGAAGATATAAAGTATAGCGTTTAAGTTTTGTGTGAAGTTCCTTCACACAAACATATAAAAAGGGAGGGGTGCGAGAGTCATAAGTGACACAAATATTTTTACGGGAAAATCCTAAAAAAGGAAAAAAGCCACGAGACCTGGCCCAGTTAAAAGAATTATGCTCATTTTTATTGTTGGTTATAAATGAAGTCATTCTTTGAGGGGAAGGCCTTAGCTCGATATAGTAAATATTATATAGAATACACTACATGGTGGTACTTGAACAAACCATAGTAGGCAGACAGTGGTGGTCGGAGGGACCGTAGTCAGAGGGTGATGGCGGTTGGAGGGGCCGTAGTCAGTGAGGGATGATAATCTGACAAGATTATAGTTTGCAGATGATGATGCTTAGAGGGACCGTAGTCAGTGGACAACTGTGGTTTGAAGGACGTAGTCTGCAAGCAATGATGATTGAACTGGACTGCGGTCGATGGATGGTGGTAGATGGACGGTGGTCTGCGATCAACGATCGATGGACGACGGTTGGCAAACGCACTCGGGGGGACGTCTAGCACCTATTAACAAATGGGCGGTGGTCCGACAATGGACATCACCAACGGTGATTCTTAGGTAATACTCTAGGATCCTTAACAGCCTTAAATCTCTCTCAAATTTCAGCCAAAGGCCCCCCTCTTGTAGAGAGTGGGGGTCTATATATATAAATTTTTTGTGAGTGGCATACACTAAAAATATGGAGAAGATCCAAAGCAAATTTAGAGTGCTCAATCAAACGACCCGTATTGGTATCTTCTATTATAGAGTGTTTGTCAAGCATTTACATGCCAAATAATGTAAAATTAAGTGATATTGGACTCGTTGGATTCGTCTAGTCAGGCTTCTTTATTTGTATATAAACATTTCATATTTAGACATCATTTGGTCATATAATTAATGTTTTGAAACTTTCAAATATGCTTTGGTCCCTTGATTTGGACCCATTTGGGCTCAGATTGGTGTCTTTGGGCTCGTCTCTTCGAGACATTCAATTGAATATAAGTTTGCTAAAATTAGAGTTTGGATGTCCCACATTTAATTTCGGAAGTATCCAACTTGAATATACCTCGAGATTAATGCTCGATCAGTATTATTTTTGATGACGTATCATACCTAGGTTCGAACTCGTAATGTTTGAACCCATAAATCCATTCAACCAATATAAAAACAATGTTGCTTTCACAAAAGGTGATAGAAATGGTTAACAAAGAAGTTATTTGCATTGCTTGTGTAGAAGGAAATCCACTCAACCAATATAAAAACAACGTTGTTTTCACAAAGTTGATACCAATATTTAACAAATAAGTTATTTACATTGCTAGTGGAGAAGGCTATCATGGGATTAGGCGAGACAAATGGCTCAACAAGGATATAATATATAGGCTTCGTTTGGGACAGTTTTTTTCCTGCTTCTTAAAGCCGCTTTCTAGTACATAGGTTTTAATTTTTGTACTAGAAAGCCACTTTCAGAAGCAGGAAGAAAGCTGTCCCAAAACGAAGCCATAGTAAGGACAATGTCCTAAATGTGAAAGAGAAGACTTAAAAAGAAGGCCCATCCTAATATATTATTACTTGGTATGCATGTTGGTCTAATAACTGGACTAATTATGAAGTTATTTCAAAATTGGTGAAGACATGTACTGAATTTTTCATATTAAGTTATTGACAAATAATTGAATAAACTTAATATTTAGCTACTTAACTCTAATAAAATAAGATACTATATAAGTTGTAAGATAATATATAAGATAAAATGGTTAAGTACTAACAAAATCAGCTCACTGAAATAGGGAACTAATTAAACATACTCTATTTAATCAAATTTAATTTAAATAATATACGAGCTCGATCTCATCGTGATTAATATTAAGCATTTAGCAAGTTACTTATTGAACAACAAATGAGTTTGTTCATGATTATAAATAAATGAGATTGATCATGTTCATATTTGATTCATTCAACTTATTAGTTTTTAAAAGTATTCAAACTTGTTTAGTTACTAATCTAAATAAATTTAAGCAATTATTAATAAATCCTACTTCTAATAGTTCAACATCACATAATTTTTTTAGTTACAATATATTAAGCAATAAATCAATAAAATGAGAAGTTCATTGATATCCGTGTGGTTCGGACATTCTTTGTATTGATAATCAAGGAGAATTATTTGTACGGAGGCTGAACACAGAACGTCATCTAGAAGACCATCAGAATGTGCCACGTAGCGCACGAGCAATACGAGCAGTACGAGCTGCGTTATCAAGCAAAGGGTGACGTGGCGATTCAGATTGATCTCCGAACGATGTTTTGCATACACACAGAATAATTAATATAATCAAAGGGGGTTGAGTCAATGACATGTGAATTTTCTTTTGGCCAAGTGATTAAAGTGAAATTGATGTTCTACCAATAAGAGGTCCCCTCATTTTCCCTCTTTTTTTTTCTTTAATTTTAGTTGTTTTGTTTCTATATATAATATGTTTTTTTTTACACATCAATGTTTTAATTTTTTAATATGAATAAAATTAATCATGCATAGATGAAAGGTATCAAATTATAAGAATAATTGGTGAGATATAAAAAGGGAGAAAGTTTGAGTAAGAACATCTATTTTTAAAATTAATGAAATATGAATTTGATTCGAGCTAATTTGAATTCAAATCTAAGCTAAACCGTTGTTTGAATTTGCTTACAACTTTTGTTCTAATCTCATTCCAACTTTGTTTACATCACATTTGAACTTAGATCTGACAAAGGTTCAAACATGGCAAGTTTGAATCTTCGTTCACAGGCATTAATCCTATGATGCCTTCCCCAATAAGCCCATAGAAAGCCTCTTTATATAAGTGATTGAGGCTTCGTTTGGGACAATTTTTTTATTGCTTCTTAAAATAATTTTTTAGTTTAAAAATTAAAATTTTTATACTGTAAAACTGCTTTAAGAAGCAGTAAGAAAGCCGTGCCAAACGAACCCTGAGTGTTTGTTGTGCTATGCTGAGCATATATATTTGATTACCAATTTAACTAGACTGAATTAAATTGAGCATTGATGTAATCCTATTGAATTTATTGAGATGCATACAAATTGTCAAAAGTTGTGTTATATCATTTAAGTATTTGGGAAAAATATGAAGATGAAAATAATATTCATCTTTTAAGGGTCTTACATTAAATTATATAGAAAAATTATCAAAATTAAGCTTAAAGTTAAATACATGCATTGAATCACAGTGTATTTTTACTTGAATACATTTATTTTATTTTAACACATAATAAAAATAAAATAAAATATTTTATCTCTACACAATAATTTTCAGAAAAAATTAATGAATTATCTCATATGCAAAATAATAATTATCCTTTAAATAGCACTTGATGTATGACTAATTTTATATAAGCTTGATTGGGCACAAATTCAATGAAAATTTGAATTAGAAAATTTCATAATTAAATTCAAGATCGTACAAAAAACAATTTCAACAAACATATAGTCGATTCAAATATCTCAATGAGACAAATATACCAACATCAAAAGTGATTCAATCCAAATTCAAATGAGCCCAAATCAAGCACTTGAAGTTCAGTTGAAAATTTAAGGATATTAATTGGAAGGTCAAATTATCTCCAAATATTGTACCCACATGACAAAATTAGGCATTTCAACGAGACAAATCCAACAAGCTAAAGCCCACCCAATTTCGACATAATTAAGGTAGTTAATGTGGAAAGAACAGTTTATAATCATGGGAATCTATACATATTATATATGAAATGTTCATAATTATCTTTAGCTTAAGATTCAAGAGAGCTTAATGGCTTAAAGAATCTCAAATCTCTACCCAAGCACTATTATTGGGCCATCACGTGTCAGTCTTATTAAATCGGTTGAGCATTGCCATTGGAGCATTGCCTAGCTACCACTGTTGAATTGCCATCATCTTTAGATCTCCACTGTCTAATCACAATCATAAGACTATCATCATTGTCAAATTGTCGCCACCCAACCACCATCGTCAAGCCACAATTATCACCGAATCACCGCCATCGATTTGCCACTGCCCGACCACCATTGTGGGACTATCCCCACTTAATCACCATTTTCGAAGCATCACCAATGGGCCATCATTGCCTAACAACCACTGTCAGACCACTGCCTCTGGACCTCTGCTAAATACACCATCATCATCAGACCGTCGTCACCTGATCACCATTATTAGATTAACGCAGCATGACCAACACCGTTAGAACAACATCACTTAGCCACGATCATTCAAACACCTGATCTCATCCCATATCAACTTTTCAAAAATTTATGTTAGCCACCCATATAACATATGATTTTATCTTTTCTAAATTAGGGGACAAGCAAACCTTTGTTATCAAAACTAACATAATGGAATTAATTTAGCAGGGCTAGACTCACCGATCTTTCGACTTTTATAGGTTTTTCACATAAAAATCTCAGCGGCACTTATTCTCTTTTGATTTATCTGTATGTGCGTAGAATCTTCAAATAAAACTTGTATGTAAAGTTCTCCAATGCTACTGTCGTAAATTTTCTAACACGTAACACCGCTCGCATTATAGAAGAACAAGAATTTTTATGGCACCATCCAAATAGAAGAAAAGTTAATTCTCACTCAATACAATACTTCTTTTACTATAACACACGCAAAATGAAATATAAAATACTCAAAGAACAAGTATATAGCGTCCTTATACAATACCTCTTCGTTTTCACCCATCGGCACCCACTCCTACGTGGCACTTTCTACCCTTTTTACTGGGCCACGACCACTGGGCCAGCTTGAAAACATAACGAATAAGCTTTCGCCACCTCAGCATTTTCAGCTCTTTTCCATGCTCGACCATACCCTTCCTACCATCAAGCTTTAGAGAGAGAAACGAATCTACGAAAATCAAAATTAGAAAACTAATTATACATATTCAAATTTGAGAATATTTAAAAAAAAATGACCTAATCGGACCTCGAATTTTTTTCGATGGATCAAAATAGTCATTGACTATATCAAAGTATTAATTTGGTCCCTTGACTCTCTAAATAAGAACCAAAATAGTTATTTTGTTGAATCATTTAGGTTCCTAATTACAAGAGACTTTTAAATAGTTATGGACCATATTGATTGCTTGTAAAGAGTCAAAAGGATCATTTTATTTCTTAACTCTTAAATAAAATAAAATCATATAAATTCTAAAAAAATCATCATTAAATATATATATATTTTATTTATGTTAATTAAATAATTTTATATAATGCAATAATAACTAATAATACTAATATTTATATGAATTCATTCTCCCAATAATTTTATTTTTTTTTCAAATAATTAAAGATTTTATTTCATAATTCACATACGAACATATTTTATAATTATATGAGTTAATACTAAATTTAGGTTTCATTTGGGATAACTTTTTTATTGCTTCTTAAAGCAGGTTTTTAGTACAAAATTTTTAATTTATGTACTAAAAAACTGTTTTAAAAAGCATGAAGAAAACCGTCCCAAATGAAGCCTTCATGTCATGGAATCGAAGTGGCTCTCATATATGAGCACCTATAACATGAGATTTTAAATGAAGCAAAAAATATTTGCTATTTATAATATATTATACATTAATTAAGATTAAATATTATTATGTCAGAATATTTAAAAAAATCTTGATTTTATTTTGAAATTAGTACAATACAAATCTTTATATAAGCATTATTTTTAAAAATAGATCTAATAAATTTGTATTAAATTACTCTCCTGACAAGTTTTTTCAATAATTAATACATTAAAAATAGATCGATATATGATAAATACCTTGAAGGCTAAGAATGGAGGAGTTCTGAGAAGAAGAAGAAGAAGAAGAATTATCATCTTGCTTTGGACGGTGGAGATCGAAGAAGCTGGGGAAGGAGCTTAGTTTAAGGAACTTTGGAATTTTTCTGGCAACGGTGGAGATCTTCTTCTTCTGCAATCTGAAAGAGCTATACTGATTATACTCCTGCTTTGAAGCCACTATGAGGAGTTTCTCCTTCAAACAAAGAGAACAAACTCCAACTACCAGTTTGTTTGGGTGTAAGCAACATGAGAGGTTCTTGTCTCCTCCATTATGGAGCTTCATTTTGCAGAAATGGAGAAGAGATAAGGTGAGAGAAGAGAAGCTTCTAATGGTGAAGGGGGAAAGAGGGGGATAGAGAAGGAGAAGATAAGAACAGAAGAAAGAGAAGGTTCAAATGGTGAAGACAGAGAGAGAAGAAGAAGTGGGCGCAATTACTTTATAGAAAATTTTAGAAGATATGATATATATTCTTACAACTTTATTATTACAAACTATAAAAAAAGAAATTATTTTTCTTAAAAATGTTCTCATTAATAAAGAAATCATTGCATAGTTTTTGTCCTGGGATTGTAATAAATTGATTTATATACAACAGCAACAACATTAATATCAAGTCTTTATCGTTATGTTAAGAGTCTAATTCTCATTTACTTTTAATAAAAAAAGATAAATTTCTAATATTTTTCTAGCCATGTCTTTTTAGATCTACCTCTACATTTCTTAACATAGGCCAATTTTGATACATCAAAAGGCCACCGTTGTACATGTGCAAACCATCTAAAGCAACTCTCTTTAGACTTCATTTGGGACCGCTTTCTTTCTGCTGTTTAAAGTAATTTTTTAGTACAAAAATAAAATTTTTCTACTAAAAAATAACTTTAAAAAACAATAAAAAAACCGTCCCAAATGAATCCTTAATCTTATATGTCAATGGAGCTACTCCAACCTTCTAATGAATATGCTTATTTCATATTATATCTTTAAGAGTAAATCTACTCGTTCACCTCATCATCCTCATCTAACTTAATAATAAGTTGGTTTATATATAAAATAAGAAAAAACTGTTAGGATATTAAATAATATTTTTTTATTATGGTTAAATTTTATCTTAATAGAAACATATTTAAGAATATTCTGATGATTTTGTTTTGCTTCAGAATGAGCGAGGGAAGGGCAGGGGACCATGCACGAGCGCACGACCGCTGAGGACAGAGACATCGTCCTTTTCTTAGCAATAATGCTTCAATGGTACCAAATGGTAGCGACAGTCAGCATGTTGGGCGAGTAGTTTGATATAACTTATTTAATTGCATATGAATAAAAGAAAAAGAAAAGGCTCGAAGCAAATAAAAAAAACCATTTCAAAATCGAAAATTTCAACACCAAAATGAAATCCTTTACTTGCACCACTCGTGCACTCAATATTTCCATTAATATTTCATTTGGAATGATTTTTTTTATTATAAAATTGCTATAAAAAGTGATTTTTTTTAAAGCTATTGAAGATGGCAGCTTCCAAGTAGGGGACCGGAGGAGTCAAAAATTGACATGTTTGCTCAAAAACTGACCCGAAAAAGTTTAGGTTCGGATCAACCCGTTTGTGAAATAGGTCGGGTCCGGGTTGACCCGAATTGGCCCAGTAAGTTGACCACATGCCCGGCCGCGGCGTTCGCATCTAGTGGCGAGTCGTGACTGTTGCGTCATGCCAGCCGTTTCACACAGGCTACGCCCATCCGCGTCTTAGGCGCCTAGCCGTCTCGTCCGCCTTAGCCATCTCGTCAAGTCATCCCTTCCCGAGTCCCAACCAGGCGACCACCACAGGCGATGGGCTACGCCGCTACAGGCTACCGCAGTGCAAAGTCTCCACCAAACCACCGCCAGGCCGCCTTCTTGACCAGTCGCCGTCGGCCTCACCTCCTGCTCCGCCTCACGAGTGGATCACTCTAGATCTCGACCCATTTAGCTAGATGGGTCGGGTTCGAGTCAACCACTTTACGTCCGAGTCAACTCGGGCTGGACCCGAACCTAACCCATTGACCCGAATTGACACCCCTACTTCCTAGTATAATTTTTTTTAAAATAATAAAAATTAATGACCAAATAAAAATTATGATTATGACCCGAAAAATAAAACAAAAAGAAAATTGGGCAGCTTAAAAACTGCATTCACACACAATCATTGCCCTCCCATTTGCCTGATGACAACACATAGAACTACATTTTTGTGGATAGGGATGCAAACTGGCAAATGGCCTTATAAATTACATGAATATTTTGTTTACTATCAATGTGAAATAATTCATAACAGCAGATTAGTCATGGGTTCAGCTATCTTAACAAGTTGGAACTACTAAAATTTGTAAAGTAGGAGGAAATAAAACCACAGGGAGTATTTTATAAGAACCACAGTACTATTATTGAAATTATTCTTTTCGGAACTTGACTATGGCTTCTTCAAGCATACAACTTGGAGAGTTCTTCGGTGAATACCTTTCTGAGGGCTTCTCTCTTGAGTTTTAGAGCTGCTGTTACCAGACCGGATTCAGGAGTCCATGGTTCTGGTAGCAATTTGATCCTCGAAGGTATCTCAAATTTCTCCAAACGTGATTCTCTTGCTGCCTGCAATAGTTTCAACACATGCATGGAATTAGAAGTACATTTGATTGTTAAACTTTAAAGAAGGATATTAATCATTTCTTTATGCAATCTACTTTTATCTGGGGTCTATTTGGTTGGCTGTAAAGTGAATGCAGTGTAAAATAAATATTTGAGACTGTTTGATTGTCTGTAAAGTAAATGCATGGAAACTGTTTTTTTTTTTCTATTTAATTGGGTGTATGTGGAGTGAAGTAAAGTAAACACTTTCTTATAACTCCAACCAAACTAATAAAAATCTTGATCTTCTTTTATGGCGCAGAATCATTCCACATCGACAACCTTAGCACCTGATTCACCTCATCCTCTCATATCAATGAAATAAAATCAAAACTAAATATTTTCTTTTTTACTTTCTAAAGCTTCCAAATTTTCCATATGATATTCGAGACCACTGAAGCCCTCGCGTTGTTGTATGTTTGATCCGATTAGGAAGATTGAAAGGCAAGTGCCTCCCCAACTTACACTTAATTAGATTTAAGTAATAATAATAATTGATATATCATCAAAAAATTATCTTGAACGGGCATGAATCTAGAGACAAAATTAAGTTGGAAACTTCCAAAATTAAATCTGGGACCATCCAAACTCCGATTTCACCAAACATACAGTCGAATTAAGCGTCTCGAAAATACAAACCCAACGACACCAAATTCGGCTCAACCGGTTGAGCCCAAATGGGTCCAAATCAAAGACTCGAAGCACATTTGAAAAAGTTCAAACCAAAAATTGGATAACCAAACAAAATCCAAAAGTGGCATGCTTATAATCAAATTGAGTGGCTTGACAAGATGAATCCAACAAGCCTAAGATCGCTGAATTCTAGCATTAATAAGATACTCAAATGCTCGATAAAAGGTCCACGATCAAGGGGATCAATATCGGCCATCCATTCAAAATGCTCCCAACATGCCCATGATTTTCTCACTATTTACTAGTCATGCCACTCCCCAAAAACTATAAATAGACCCCCCATTCTTAAAAAAAAAAAAGTAACAAAAGGGGAGGAAGAAAGAAGAGAGATATAAGATCTCTCTTACCACAAAGCTCCCCTCCTCGACCACCGTCCGGACTTCCGCCGGACCACCTACCATTGTCGGACTTCCACTGGACCACCGACTGACGCCGGGCTTCCGTCATACCTCAACTAACGCCCGGACTTCTGCCCAACCACCGACTGTCATCGGACTTACCCCACATCTCCACCAAGGAAGATAGAAGAGAGATCTGAGATCTCTCTTGCCACCAAACTCCTCCACCACCGCCCGAACTTCCGCCAGACCATCGACCATCGTCAAACTTCTGTCAAACCATTGACTAACGCTCGAACTTCTGCCCGACCACCAACTCTAGTCGGACTTTCGTCGGACCTCCACCCGGCCACCGATAAACGCTAGAATTCTTCCCGGTCAACGAAAAACCCCAGACTTTCACTCGGCCACCAACTGACATTGGATTTACATCCGACATTCATCGGCCACCGACTATGGTCTTTCCTACCTCCGTCGCCCGCCCATTACGTGTCACGACCCGACCCGATCCGGGACGGATCCCGCTCGCACCGGGTCGCGACCGGAACGAACAAACTGACTGACCAGGATCTGGCTTTGGAATTTGCTTCTGAACTGAATCTTCCAAATATTTCAACTCAAACACAGACAAATACAAATCAGAACAGATTAAATCAACAGAATCAGAATCGTACAGAAATTAGAAATTCAGATCAGATCAATTCATATCGTACGGAAATCAGAATCAGATTTGCTTACAGAACAGATACGGAAATTAGAATCATATCAAATCAGATATCAGATATTATTTAATTCATAGCTAAATGCCCTGACACTGACGGAATCTCTACGGATTTCGGCCCCTTATGCCTCCCTTCCCAGACACTGACAGAATCTCTCGGATTCTGGCCCCTTATGCCTCCCTTTGTGCTCACGGCACCAGAACAGATGTGCTTATAGCACCAGAACAGAATTCATCGGATCCGGAACAGAACTGATTTCAGAATTTTAGATTGAGCTCATTTCAGATTTCCCAGACACTAACTGAATCTCTTAGGATCCAGGCCCCTTATATCTCCCTTTTTATAGCATATACAGATAGCATATCAATTCAGAAGAAATCCGGACAAATCAGAAATCACACAAAAATCGGGCAGCACAACGGCTGTATACGGAATTTACACAATTTTTCCTGAAAAAATCACAGAATACCAAATTTGCACAGAATGTAGATAACAACATTACAAGACTTTAATTCTACTGCTCAGCAATTTTTAAACTACACAGAAAAATCCAGTCGACGAAAAACACCGTCGAATCAAAATTACTCGGACAAAAATCTCCAGAAAATAATCAAAATGTGCACACTCGGCACGTCAACAACCTACAGAAAGTTACGCGGTAAAAACTGAACTTATCGGAAAATACGGACGAAAATCACGAATAAAAATCAATTCCGGACAGAAAATACCGCCAAACACGACGGTTCTGAAAATTGAGAAAGGCGGAATGTGTCTTACCTTGCGTACAGCAATTTCCTAAACAGTCTCTTCGGACGAAAACGGAGCCGCGTCGCTCGAAAATCAACTTTTCCCAAAAAGCCCTCGACTTTCTCTCTCCTCGACTGATATTTTCGTTAATTTTGATTTTTCTCTCACTTCAAAATGACTGATTTCAGCTTTATAATACACAGATCGGCCCGGCCGATCGCAATATCGTCCTGGGACAATCTGAACACAATTCATCGTCCTGGACGGTTCACAGGGCGATTCTCAGGACGAAATCATGCACTAAACCGATCGGCCTGGACGATATCCCTATCGGCCCGGCCGATACCTACAGGAAAATCACCTGGAGCAATCTGGACACATTCTGGAGCAAATCCTCAACTGATCGTCCCAGGATGATCCCAGATCGTCCTGGACGATCCTGGAGCAAAATCAGCACTTTCCATTACGGTCCTTCCGACTCTTGTCACCATATAATGATCTTTCTAACCTCTGTCACCACCCGATGATGGTCCTTTCCACCTCTGTTGCCCGCCGACTACGGTCCTTCCGACCCCCTATCGCCATATAAAGATCTTTCCAACCTCTGTCGCCCACTGACTACAATCTCTCTGACCTCCTTTGCCCGTCGATTACGGTCCTTCCAACCCTTGTTGCCAGATAATGCCCTTTCCAACCTCTATCACCCGCCTACTACGGTCCTTTCGACCTCCGTCGTCATACAAGGGTCTTTCAGACCACTATCACCCACCAACTACGGTCCTTCCGACCCCTGTCACTAGATAACGGTCTTTCCGACCTCCATTGCCGCCAACTACGGTCCTTTCGACCTCCGTCACCAGACAATGGTCTTTCCGACCACTGTCGCCCACCAACTACAATCCTTCCGACCTCCTTCGCCAGACTACAATGCTTCTGACCTCCATTGTCAGACAACACTGTCTCCCGCCTACTAAAGAACTTTCTCACCTTCGTCACCCGCCGATTACAGTCATTCCGACCTCTGTTTCCAGATTACAGTCCTTCTGACCAGCATCTCCAGACAGCGGTCCTTCCAACCCTTATCGCCAGATAACAAACTTTCCGACCTTCGTCATTAGACAACGGTCTTTCCAACCACTGTCGTTTGCCTACTACAATCCTTCTGACCTCCGTCGTTAGATTACGGTATTTTTGACCACTGTCTTCAGATAAGAGTCTTCAAGACCTTCGTCTACTACTGTCCTTTCGACCTCCGTCATCAGACAACGGTCTTTTCGACCACTATCGCCTGCCGACTACGGTCCTTCTGACCTTTGCCGCCAGATAACGTTCTTTAAGACCTTCGCCCGCCGACTATGGTCCTTCTAACCCCCGTCGCTCGCTGAGTATGGTCCTTCTAACTTCCATCTCCATACAATGATTTTCTTACCACTGTCACCCGCCAACTACGATTTTTCTGACCTCCGTCGCTCAGCGATTACGGTCTTTCCAACCATTGTCGCCCGCCGACTAGTCTTTCTGACCTCTGTCGCCATATTATGATCCTTCTAAACATCTCCAGATAGTGGTCGTTTCGACCCCTGTCGCCAGATAACGAACTTTTCGACCTCCGTCATTAGGCAACGGTCTTTCCGACCACTATCGCCGATTATAATCCTTCCGACCTCCGTCGCTAGATTACGGTCCTTGTGACCAGTCTCCAGATAACGATCTTTAAAACCTTCGTCGCCGACCAACTACGATCCTTTCAACCTCCGCCACCAGACACTGTTCTTTCCGACCACTATCGCCTACTGACTATGATCCTTCTGACCTCTGTCGCTAGATAACCATCTTCCCGACCTCCGTCGCCCGCCGACTATGGTCTTTTCAACCTTCGTAGCCAGACAATGGTCTTTCTGACCACTGTCGTCTGCCAACTACAATCTTTTCGACCTCCATCGTGTGACTACGATCCTTCTGATCTACGTCGCCAGACAACGACCTTTCTGACCACTGTCACCCACCGACTACGGTCCTTCTGACCTCTGTCACCCGCCAACTACAGTACTTCTGACCTATGTCACCCACCGTTTACGATCCTTTCGACCTCTGTCACCAGACAACGGTCTTTCTAACCATTGTCGCCCGCCGACTACGGTCCTTTCGACCTTCGTCGCCTATCAACATTGGTCATGCCGACTAAACGAACATGTCAATATTAATTCTTCTAACTCCCACTATTTAATTCACTTTATATGATGTATATTTGCTACATCAAATTAGGGCCTTCCAGCAAAGGATAGGCATCATTTGTAATCAACTGCAAACAATAGTGGATTCATTTAAACTGGGTCAGGCCCCATGTTTTTTCCCCCTTTTCAGGGGTTTTCATGTAAAAACTCTGGTGTCTCTTATGAACGCTACACCTCTTTTATCTGATTGTGTGCTGGATCTTCGTATAAAGTTGAGACATTAAAACTTTATATTTCTCTATTGCCGCAAATATTCCAGGATGCAACAACAATAATAATAATATCACTTACTAAATGTAAACTGGATAAACATGTAAAACACTTGCACTCATATCTCTATTGGAAGCTATAACTATCTCTACAAGCATGCATTACTAAGCAACAATACATGAAGCATTTAAGCAGAAAAACTCAACCTATTTTATTAATTCTATCAATTTAAAACATCACCAAATTATTCTATAAGAATTTCAATGCCCATTATTTTGAAAGCATAAGGAGTCATGACTTAGTATTTACTACTTAGCTCCAACAGTTAGTCAAGCTACAAATGTTTGCTGCTTGACGCTTAAAGACTCCTAGAGGTTTAAGTTCCAATGTTGTCACCAACTTTTGATTATCTTTGCATGCTTGGTTCATCTCGCCTCTTAGATCATCATTTTTTGTGACCACTTCTTACACTTGTTGGCTATAAAGAATATACTCTACCAAATCGACATGAGCCTTCTCATTACTAATATGTGTAGATCATTCAATGATAGCTTGTTCAGGTGGCTGTATAGATACTTCGAAAATATGATTGAGCTGAGATCAAAAGCCATTGAAGTAAGATTAGTCTTTGTGAGAAGAGAAGCCAAGGCAAAGAGTGAGAATAAGAAAGGTAGAAAGAAGTGTAGTCACGTAAGTAGCATCCATTATCTTAGCAAGAAAGAATATCAAGGATGCATTGATGTTCAAATAAGATGAGTCTATATAGTTGCATAACAACATCCATGTCAAGAAAATAGTGTATGGTCTAAGATCATTGATAGAGAATCATTGAATAAGAAGATTGACAAATCATTTAACAACAGTATCAAAGTTCCTAGTGATGATGTTGTCAACATAAACAAGAAGATATATAAGTTTCAATTGTGTTAAAGACAAAGTGATAGATATTAGCAAAAGAATTGGTAAAGCCAAAAGCAATTAGAAATCATCATAGCTTATTGGACCAGGGATGGAGAGCAAAAGTAAGACCAGAGCAAGGGTGATAAGAGCACGAGCAATTATTAGAGAGTGAGCTCAAGTGTTAAACAAGTGTAAACATTCTAGAAAGATGAGATGCAACCGAATACATGTGGGAGGAATTTACAAATATGTATGGAGGGCAAGCAAGTTGGATACAGAGGCTGAGGAGTTGACTATAATGAAAGTTCGTTAAAGATGTTAAACCTTTATGAACTAGCCCAAGATTAACCAAGAGTGGGGTGAATTGGTATTTTAAAAAATATTTCAATCAAAACATAAAACTCAATCCAAACAAAAATTCACCACAAAAAAATTTAAAATGCGGAAATTAAATGCGGAAAAAGCAGTAGCAAAGAACATAGAGATTTATAGTGGTTTGGTCAACTCGACCTACAACTACTCCCCAGAGGCGCCCTCCGGGTATTGCACTAAACTCAGTGACTCTCCTTTTGCTCCCACAGCAAGGCGGAGAAGCCTTTACAAAACATCCTTTCCACAGACACCGGTGAGGCATAGAACCCGACTCATTTTGCTTCCTCCTGAAAAAGGCAGAGAATCTTGATCGATTACTGAAGTAGACCTCTCTCTAACCTCCAAGGACAAGGGAAGACGATCGGAGAAGACGACTTGGATCCTTGCTTGGAGCAACCTTTATGAAACCCCTCACAAACTCCCCCTCACAAGATCCTTTCTCTCTCTCTCCCCCTCTCCTCTAGGCTCTCTTAGGTCAAAACACCAACAAAAGATACCCTCTTGGGCGAAACAAGAGAATTTATAAAGAAGAGCTTCGGAATAGCTCTTAATTGCAACAAACCAACATTATCGTCTAGGACGATCGGCTGATCGTCCTGTACAATCAGTACAATTTCAGCTCAATTAGCCAGGACGATCCGGAACGATCAGAAGGAAATTTGTTCATATCGTCCAGGACGATGGTATATCGTCCAAGACGATAGTATATCGTCATGTACAATTAGTTCAATTTGTAGAATATCGTCCAGACCATCGCCCTGGATGAGAGTCTGGACGATGCAAAATTGATTAGATCGTCCGGGACGATCTCGCGATTTTCTAAGACGATTAGTTCAAAACATCACAGATCGTCCAGAGCATCGCCCTGAATAGACGCAGGCTGATGTTTGATCGTCCAGGGAAAATTAAGGTTTGTTATCTAATCGTCCCGGACGATCCTGCGATCGAGAAGGACGATGTGATCGTGCAATCAAACATTAATTGCTTTCCTTAATAACCAGATTTACTTTAGGCATAATTGTGCTGCATCGTCTAAGATGTCCAAAAATAAAACATGCTTTAACTGATCTTGCGACTAATTCTTTCTGATTTGAGCCTATCATCCAGGACGATGATCACATCGAGATGATGTGCTTAATGTCGGTTGTCTTAACCAGGATGCCCTAATTAGGGTTTCTATTTTTAAAGGATCGTCCAGGACGATTTTGGGATCGTCCAGGACGATGATTTTGGGATCGTCCAGGACGATGTGAGTAAAAACAGAAAATTCTAAAAACAGTAAGAAATTTTCACAAGTGTGTATGTGCAAGGTTACTTAGCATCATAAACCACATCATTTACAATTGACTCAAGAAAAGGTAAGAGATTTACAAACTGACTCAGACCTAGTTTACCCAATCTTGAGCTGGTTCAAATTGCAGTTTTGATCTTGTGGACCTGAAATGTTAGTAGGCAAGACAGTCGTAGAGAAACAGAAGTATTTACTATCATCAAAATTCTATTCCCTGAAATCAGATACGCAACATATAAATTTTTTTGCTCTAATACCATATTGAGAGATATTAAGCGGAAACAAATTATTATACGTTTTATTGATTTGTAAGAGAGCTTATAAACATTCATACATAAGTAAATAAAGCATCAAAATTATATCCTCATTTATGAAAAGAACTTCTACCATAATCTATTCCATTATTAAGAGTTTATTTAACACCTAAATATGTCAACAATCTTACAAAATCAAATTGACATCTTTAAGAGTTTATCCAATCCCAATCATGCCTATCATTTGAGAGTGTCCAAAGCCAACTTTAACAAGCTAAGCCTAACTAAGAAAAGGCTAGGGTTGATTACAAATAAAAAAACTGATTAATTAAAAATTATAAGATAACAGTTAATATTAGCACAATTCATATAGCACAAATTATATGAATTAACTATACACGTACTAAAGTGTTAATATAGGATTAAATCAATATAAAATACTAATATTAAACATCAATACTTTGTATTTCAGTAATCTTTTATTCAAGGTTTGGCCAAGGGTGAGCCGACATGCACAAAGCAAATTTTTGTATTTCTTTGTTTAGCTGGGGCTACTCATTTTATTGATTTTTCATCCAAGAGCATAACGATTTAGGTTCAACTATCCAGTTGCTTGAATTAATTGACTGCATGAATCCCTTGAATCAGTTGAAAGAAACAAAGTTTACGGTTCTCCCCAATGGACTTGTGAGAAGGCCCATCCATTCACCAGGCCAACAACCCTAAAAAAGAAGGCAATCTTCATAATATTTGCTAAGACATGACTTGCAATGTTACAGGTTTCCCTGTGTTCTCAGTTAAGCCTATACATTTAAGGCCTCCGCTTATCCTCGATATGCCTCAGATCCAGGCCAAGTCAAAAGTTCACAAATCAGGGGGGGGGCTAGCTAAAAAAAATGTTTTACAACGATGTTAACATAACTTCCTTCCTTTGTCTTGTTGATATTATTATTATTATTTTATTATAAGGAAGCGAACCCCAATCACCTCTTTGGAGGCAAGGGAGAACACCATTAGGTTACACACCCAACAGATATCGCATTACTTTCTCCAGGCAAACTAAGGCTTCGTTTGGGACGGCTTTTTTATTGCTTCTTAAAGCAGCTTCCTAATACAAAAATTAAAAATTTTGTGCTAGGAAGCTGCTTTAAGAAGTAGAAAGAAAGCCATCCCAAAAGAAGCCTATATGAGGTTAACAATACATACTTAAATAGACCATAAATGCAATGAAACATCAAAGAATAATCTAGCAAGAAAAGTACTCTGCAAGGTGGGCGTAGCACGGTAAAACATATAAGACAATTAAAAATAAGATATTGTTCGATCTTTTCCCATCTCTTGTGATCTATCATCTGTCGTTGATTGGACCTCTTCCACCAGTACTCCACTGCCTTAAAATTAGCTCTTGGCAAGGTGATTGATATAAATAAAGCGTATCATGGCAAAATCTATCAGAAATGAAGAAAATTTCTCTCTTCTCCACAATCTTATGGTCTTGCTATTGTTATTGTAGACCGGTTACCATCTTAGATTTATTTGTAGCCTAGTTGATTTGTCAACTCACTAACAACATTCATGATCATGGGTAACAAAGAGTCTATAAATATGCCCATCACAAAATTTTCAGCCATTTAGGCTTCATTTGGGACAACTTTCTTTCTGCTTTTTAAAGTAACTTTTTAGTATAAAAATTTTAATTTTTGTACTAAAAAGTTGCTTTATGAATCAGTAAAATAGAAGTCCCAAACGAAGGCTTAATCTTTGAAAATCTTGAAATAAGTTTATTTTGTTATGATTCATTCAAAAAAATGTGGAAGAATAAAATTTTATGTTGCCAACCTTTACAAGTGATGCATGCACTTCTTTCACAGCCTCTTCCTTTTGACATAGATCAGATAAGTTGCTGAAAGTGATTCCCTGCTTCTGAGCCCAACTTTCTAGAGCGTGTGATGCCACTGTGACAAGGGCCACACAATAGCTGTGAAAAGGATCAGCATGCAACATGATATTTTCGACATATGGGCTCACAATAAGAGCAGTCTCTACCTGCAAAAAAGGTAAGATAGCTTAACCTAAAGATGAATATTAATTCAGAACAGCACATGGGACAAAAATTCGTACCTTTCCCAGAGAAACATATTCACCGTGTTGAAGTTTCACAATATCTTTTTTCCGATCAATGATTTCAAGGCAACCATCTGGATGAAAGCGTCCAATGTCCCCAGTGTAAAACCATCTCATGCCCCTTTCATCAAGCTTTTATGTAACATGCAGTGCATAATATAGTTAGTCTAAGGGCATCTATAGCTGAAGAGTTGAATGGGAAATATATTTTCTTAAAAAATGAACATTTCATACGATGTGGCAAAACAAATGTTTTCTAGCTTTTTAGTACAAAAGTTTTTATTTTTAGAAAGTTAACTCCTTTTTGGATCTCAAGTATGGAAAGTCTCGTTTCCATTCTCTTCATTTCTAGGAATGAACAAATATGCTCTAATATTATCAAATCCGATATTTTCCGATATTAGATCCTTGAGAGGGCTCACCTTGTATACTTCCTTAGTTTTCTCTTCATTCTTGAAATACCCCGGAGTCACATTTGGTCCCCCAATAACAATTTCACCACGTGGCATTGGTGAATCTGTCGTTAAATATCCACCTTCTGGCCAATCAATTAGCTGCTAGAGCAATTAAATTCTCATTGGCAAGTTCATAAAATTAAATGAAATTAAAAAACGGACAGAAACACTACAAAAAAATATCAAAAATGGAAAAGAAAAATAAAATTGTTGGTATGTTGCATGGAAAAAAAAAAAAAAAAGCTGCACTTAATTGAGCCTCTTGGCAAGCGCAGCTAACGATTCTCTATGTTAGGTTAAATCAGAAGAAACAAGAAGCTATTCAAACAAACTTAGAGATAGGGTGACCGAGGATCTAAGTTTAAAAATTGCACAAAATTTGGATCAGCCCTTGGCTCAAATCGTGCTCAAATTCAAGTCAGTGAGCTAACTAACGAGCACAGCCCAGCTCAGATCAAACTTGAATTGAGTTGAAATTAATCAAATCAAGATAGATCTTAATGTGCAAATATGTATGGATGTTTATACACACATACTTATGTACATATTTAAATTTGAAATAATGTATATATATATATATATATGCAAGCATGAATATGAATTAATATATTTATGAGTGTATGTATGTATGTTAGACAAGAAACTTTTCTGATGAGATCGAAAAATAATTGAGATCAGATCAACTTTGGAATTTAATCAAATTGCTCATACATGAATATGCATAGATTGTAACTGCTCATATTGATGTGAAACAAAAAGGAATTGCAGGAATTTAATAAAATTTGTTAAGCTTGTCCATTTTAAAATTAATGTTTCACAAGGTTAGATTCTAGCATTTCGTAATTGTTATTTTGCTTTTGGCATGCAATTACGAAATAGATTAGAAGGGCAATTAAAATAACATCAAGATTATAGTAAAGCTAGATACGCAAGTAACAAAAATCTACCGGTTAACAATTAGAGCAATCACCTCGAGGGCTTTAGCGGAAGAATAATTTGCACAACAATAATGATGCTACCAAAGTATAGAAGGCGCTTACAGTTTTGTCCAAGAAAAAGTTAACCGGAAAAGAGGAGGTCGGTGGGTGATGGAGGATTTGCCATTGGACGGGACACCGATGTTAGTCGAGAGCGGTAGTGATGCAGAACTATGCTTTAAATGATGTATATAAAATTTTGCACGTTTTCAAGTAAGAGCAATAACAATTAAAAGTTAGCCACTTAACGAAAATGAAAAACAAGAAAGTGATGTCTTAGTTTAGGCCAAGTCACACAATAATAGTTAGGATCACAAAACAATTATAAAATTCAACATAAGCAAATATAGAGGATTTCCAATAACATCCCTAGATTAACAACGAGATTAGATGCATGTAAGTCCATCACTCATTCCCTACGTTTACAAAGCTTTGGCGGAGACCTTTGCATGATTCTTTATGCTTGATACACAACAACAATCAAAGGAGAATATGACGGAAATTGCAGAGGGGGAAAGAGTTCACCCTCGTCTTGGTGTGGCGGTGATTTGCCACTAAACAGTGGAAAGCTGTTCTTCGATGGCTTCTGAAAGAGTGAACATGATACGCTCCAGGTATTCCTCGATGGAATTATCTACCTCTGAATTGATGTTGAAGAAAGGTGATCAAAGGATGTCGACGAAACCTTGTGTTGTAGACGAAGTCGGAGTCGAGCTCAGGATTGGCCATGCATAAGATACGTGGTGTTGAAGTACTGTGGAAGACGCTCTTTGCTGTCCTTGAGGATTCTCTTTGAGAGAAAGAAGTTTCTCCAAGGAAGCCAAGTAGAAGAAGGGATGGGAGGGTGGTCGGCCAAGGTAGGAGGCTTGGGAGAGTTTAGGTTCGGATTTTGGTGGAGTTAGGGTTAGGGTAGGGCCGGCTAGGTTAGAGCAAGTGGTGGTGAAATATGGTTCAGATTTTAAAGGAAGAGGATGGAGGGAAATAGGGTTTGAAGTTTGAATTCAAGTAAAGAAAAAGGGAGGGAAAATCAATCCCTAATGAGAGGCTTGATTGAAGTAATTAGAGCGAAAGGAATTATTGTGGAGGGAGAGAGATAGGGAGAGGGGGGCCGACAGCATGGTGATGGGGATGGGGGTTTAGGGAAGGGGATTTACTACTTGCTTAGTTGGGAACCCCAAATTAAGGAGGATTTGAATCTAAATCCAATTCAAAATTGATTTGGATTTGATTTGAAGAACTTTCAAATTGATTGAATAATTGAAATTAAAACTTTCCCAAAAGAGGTTATGTAGAGAAGGAAAGTAATGATGAGGGGTTTTGAATTTTGGAGGCAAAGGGGGAGGGAATAGGCCGGCGGCTAGGCTAGGGTTTTGGTGGCTTGGAGATGGGGAGGATGGAGTGTTAGCTGAGTAAGGGGGGGAGTTTGACCGAGAGGTGGGATGTGGGATTAGTGTTAGCCGGCGGGGAAAAAGGATTGGAGGTGGACGGCGGCTTTGGGAGAAAGGGCTTGGTCGTACGGTGGAAGGGAGGGGAAGGGAAGAAGAAGAAAAGATCAAGGTAGAAAAGAGAAACGAACCTGGACGCTTCCAAGGTTGATGGGTGATCCGTTTTTCCTCTCCTAGGGATTTCTCTCCAGAGCTCTCAAGCTGCCATAAAACACAAAGTTGCAGAAATTTTCATTATAATTCTTCATCCCTTGAAAAGAACCATAAGGGACTTATAAATAGCCTTATACAATGAAAGAGAACTAAAAGACAACGTTGCCCCTAGGGCTTACATATGACCAGACCCTTAAGTAAGGGTAAAACAGAAAATGCAATAAAACAAATACATAATCCAAACAAATAAAATAAATACATATAATGAATCAAAAATAAATCGGTGTGATCGTGGCCGAAGATCGTCGGCCACGTCTCTGATATACTTTCCATGATCTGCTGTCCCCATCAGGTAGTCAATGAGAAGAAGATCCGGTTGAAGTAGTCTTCGGCAGATTGGTCAATCTCCCAATTGATGTCAAAGAAGGGGGAACGAAGAACATCCACTAGTCCTTGATTATTGTAAACGAATCCATGATCTTGCTCGGGATCGGTCATGCATGGGTAAGGAGGCCGGGGAAGGTCGTGTGTTCTCTCTCTTAGATGATGATTCAAGTAGGAGAGAAGAAAAGTAAGGGCGGAGGGAGAGCTAGGGTGGTCGGCCAAGGCTGTGAGAGGGGCCAATTTTTTATTTCATATTTTAGGGTTAAGTTGGTAGAGGGAAAACAAATTAAAATCTGAAATTTAATTTCAGATTTTAATGTTAGGAAGAAGGGAATAATTTGAATTTTTAATCTCCTCTAATTGGGGCTAGGTTGGGGCGACGCACCTTGATGAGAGGGGCTTTGATTGAGAGCACTAATGGGAAGGAATTAATTAAGAGAGAGGGAGAGAGGGGGCCGGCCAAGAGAAATGGGAGGGGGAAGGCGGCATCCACACTCAATGAATGTATCTACATGCAATGAATGAGGGATTTGAAATTAAATATACTTTAATTTCATATTGTAGTGATTAGGGGAACTTCCAAAATAGGTTTATTTTAATTTGGAAAGTTATTTAAATTCAAATTCATTTGAATTTGAATTAAGGGACCTTCCAAATTAGAATCCTCTCAATTAGGAAATTATTAAAGGGGGTGATATAAATTGGAATCAAGGGGATTGGGGGTTTGGCTTGGCCAACAGCTAGGGTTGGGCTAGGGAGGGGGACCGATGGCTATGGAGGGGGTCGGTTTGGGGTTTTGGGGGGAGTAGGGCTGGCGGGTGGGGGATTTGGTGAAGCTTGGCCGGCGGTTTGGGTGTTAGGGAGAGGGTTTGGCCGGAATTTGGGAGTGGAAAGTGGGTAGCCGGCGGTATGGGGAAGAGGAAAGGGGAAGGAATAAGAACGGATACAAACCGCGAGCCCGAACTCTACCTGCGGCTGACGGGAATCGCTAGGCCCTCTCTTAGGGTTCTCTCCTATCTCAAGAGCTCACAACAAAGAAAAAGGAACAAGTGCCGAAATTTTTATCCAAAATCATCATCAATCCAATACAAAAGTTAGGGCCTTCATATATAGGCCTCAAGGAACAAAAGACACAAAGACTAAATTGCCCTCTAGGCTACAACACTAATTAATCCCTCTTAGGGATACAATAGTAAAAACTAAAAAATAAACAGAAGAAATTCATAAAATGCATCACAAATAAAAACTCCTAATCGTAATCGTCGATCTATGATGCCTCCTCTGATAGACATGCCAGAAACCCAGAATCTCCTGCTGATGTCCTCATCACATATAGTTTAATAACATTTTTAATTGATTGTTTTCATGAAAGTTTATTTTTACTATCTATTTCACCCAATACTTTCAAATCAATGAAAGATGCCTTATATTATATTTTCATTGTATAGTATTTTTGTTATGCTTTTCTTAGGTTAAATAGCCCTATCATTGTGCTGCTAAAAATATTAAAGTACAAAAAACTCCTAAGCTAATGACATTCTAAAAATCTAAATGTATTCAAAGTCATGATTAAATGAGAAAATTAATAAAATAAGTCATTAGAGATATAATCATTAAAGGAGCCGGACAAATCTACACAAGATTCTTGCCATAAATGATTGTTATGTTATAACTAAGGCTGACAGTGTAAAGAAAAAATTACAGGCTAATAGTACTCTTTGACAAGATTAGGTGACCTCAAATCTCCTACTAAACTAGTTGCCTCTTCACAAAAATAAAAGCTAAACCTAAACAAGAAATGAACACCACAAGAACCTTGTAATCCCACAAGACTCCTGCACAACGACAATTCTATGCCGCCTGATCTTTCTTTTAGGTTCGCTGCCCTGCGACTTTTCTGTAGCACAGATAAAGTAACAATTGTGGTGAGAGCCTTCAGCCACTTACCAGCTATCCAATACCTTGATCTAAATGCAGTCATGCAGGAATTCTCCAGCAATCCATAATTTTGTCAAAGAGGGAAAAAGCAGTAAATTAAATGTCCATATAATAATAATAATAAAAAAGAGTACAACAGAAAATCTGAGGGGCCAGACTTTCAACATAAAAAGATGGCGGAACGGTTTTGAAATCCAAGAATCGCTGAAATTTCGCTTGCCCCCCAGTGCTACAATAACAGTGACCCTCTCCTTGCCCTTTTCCAGCAAAACTCTACTGCTCTTAGTAGCTGCGGCTGACCTTGGCTGAATCTGACTGACAAGAAATCCAAGGGAAAAGATTGTAGGGCACTTGCTGCTATGATAGAAGTCCAGCCGCAAGACTTAACTACTGCCATAAAGACTTCCCTCGCCTAACTACTTCCACCTACCCTCACAACAATAGAACGTTATGTTGACCGCTAGACCCCACCTCACGCAGTTCGCTCTCAAAAGTCGTAACTTTTCGCTCACGTAACTCCCCTCATGACAATAAAACTCAAACGACAAACCACTCGCCTTCTCATTCGACTCTCACGCATGCCGGAACTCCCTTGCACTCTCATTCTCTTTTTACACGCTAGAGACACACATCCTACAATGACCAAACCCTGCTCGTCCTCTCACACGAATAATTTGCGATTGGTGCATACCACATTTGTTAGAGGACATTTGTTGACCACTAACCACTTCACGGCTTCACCTCACGTCGATTCACTCCACAACTGAACTGACACCTCTGCTCATTTTCACAAAATCGCGAGCAAAAACCCCCATTCAGTTCATTCACTGGAAGAGGTAAGTCGTTGAACTTCCTTCCTTGCTTCCGATTTCTTGCAGTTCTGAGAGCATAAGAGTGTGAATGGGGAGGGTTTCGTTGTTTTGTGCTGTGAGGAGCAAACGTGGGATCGTGGCGAGCAGTTGTCATGCAATCGTGGCTCATGTCGCTTCTTCGTATGGGAAGGTCGGCAGTTATAGGTCAACAACTATATGCAGGCTAGGTCGGATTGAATTGAGGATTGCGTGCGGGATTTGAAGCCGGAAATACAGAGGTAGGACGACGTTCGGTTAGGACGCTAGGACCGGTCAAAATCACGTCAACAAAGCCACGCGAGAAGCAACAGCAGATTGGGGCATGGGGCTCACGTGGGGTATCGGGCTTAGGCAGACGGTCGAATTTCTCACACAAAGCAGGCATAGTCGGATTGAGGGCTCAGGCATCGGGTTTGTGTCGGTCGGAAGGAACCAAAATATATATTAAAGAACTATTTTGATTCCTCAACTCCTTAATGGGACTATTTTGGTTCATTTTTAAAGACTTGAGGGGCCAAAATGGTCCTTTAATATAGTTTAAATCCATTTTGATATTTCATAAATACTTAAGGGACCGTTTTGATCATTTTCTCGAATAAAATAAAATATTCATAACACATGCACCAATAGATTTATAATCTTCACCGCAGAAAAAAGGATATATTATGTCCTAAACAAGAGTAAAAAAAATGCACCATAAAATTTTATGCTTGATTAATAATACATATTATATATAGATGAATGAGAGAAAAAATAAGCATACTAATGAACACAGCAATATTCACGCACAAGCCAACATAGCATTATCATTCACATCGCATGATGACTACGTATCTTAGAGAAAATAATATGCACCCATTATCATACTACAAGTAGCAAGATTTAGGTATCTTCCAGTAGTTTCCTTATACCTAGTAAGACATTATAACCGACCAAATATCAAAGTAATAGGAATCGACAAAGTTTCCTCTATTCAGTACAGCTATATCTGAGCCTCATTATTCGATAAACTTCATATAATTCATGGACAAATGATGGTACTTGTTGACCTCTAACTGTCAGAGAACCCAACACCTTCGTTCGGCCAAGCCGATCCCAATCTACACACTCGACTGACACCTCATATGGCTTGCACGACACAACCGCTCAGCCCACGATCAAAACCGTCGACCCACGATCACTCACGATCGTTCAAACTGCTCTCTCACAACACAAAAAGGATCCCTCCTCTCATTCGGTTGACTCACGCATACAGACAGAGAGGAAAGAAAGTTTCAGAAAACTTACTTTGGGATTTCAATTCGTCGCTCTGCCATAGCCGATCGAACTCCGCCGGACAACACCAGTCTTCTTCTTTGCCTCCGACGCCTGCCTCCCCCCATTCGAACTTCAACAAGCAGTCACCCTCCGCCTTCTCCAAGCCGAGGTGGCTACAGCTTGCTCGATCTGCCTTGAGGTGGTCATGACCGGCGGAGGGAGGTCCACGGTCAAGTTGCAGTGCGCTCACGAGTTTCATCTCGGTCGGTGAAAGCAATTGCATCCTGTCATTTTATTTTGTTCTGTATTTACTTCCTTAGTTTATGCATTTATGCCGCTTTTCCTGATTTGTGAAGTTTACTTTTGCTTCGAGGCTGTAGCTGGAGTTTGATGATCCATTGGGTGGGGTAGCACATGGGAAGTTCGTTGGATGATGGTATAAGAGCTTGTTCTGTCTGCTTTTTTTTTTTTTTTCTTTTGGGTTGATTATTAGTCATTAAGGCAGATATTTATGTCTTCTAAGCTCTAAAAGTCATATTATTTGTATTCTTAATTTTGATCTTACAGCTCCTCTTGGCTCCAACAATGAGACGGCAAACGAAACTATCTTAATGCATTCTAAGTTTCTAACATTTCAGATGAGACGGCAAACGGAACTATTTTAATTTAGGCCCTTTCCTGAATAAAATTTCTTGCTCCGCCGCTGCTAACAAACCATGCACATTTAAAAAAAAAAGGTCATATAAGTATTAGTAGAATAATGCTAAAAACAGGGTTTGTAATAACATAATGAAATGTGAAATATCCAGAAATCAAAAACTAATTCAATAAAATAAACAGTTTAACTGGCGTTCTGGAATTAGGTCGGCTGCAATTAGTATAAGAAAATAATTTTTATAGCACTCCAATGCTGATGTAAAAACATCTTTATAAGTAATGCATTTACTTCAAATATTATTTCCAAAGCTTAAGAGGAATATTATATATTTCCATTGACAAAAAAGGACAGCATATATGATTATTAGTAAAAGTGAGAGTAATTACTTTGCTATTTAAAAATTAAAATTTACAAGAACATTTCATAAGAATGAACCTTGATTGACTTTCCGAAGTTATAGACTAAATTCAACCCTCATTGCTTTTAGAAATTATAGACTGAATTTGATAGGAAACACTTGGATTTCCAAGTGTTTCACACCAAAACAGTGGGGACCGGTCCGCTCGTAACAGAATTCAACCTTGATTGATATTCAGAAGTCATCCACTGATTCCACAAAGCATGATCATTTTCCTCCATTTTATAGAATCAAGAAAAACAAGGGATACTGAGCTGACTCAACCGTACAAGTAAATTCCCTTTTAATGATGTGAAGGCTAAGAATGGAACAAACCAAAGAAGCAGGTAGCCAAATTAATTAATAAACATCCAAACAATGATCATAACCCATCTAAGCAAATCATATATGTGTTGTAACTAATAATTGTTTCACCCCTCTCTCTTCCGTCCCAATATGTTCTTCAAATTTTTAACATGGTTTAGCAGAACCACTGAAGAACCATGTTTTGCCCTCTCATGTCTTAAAAGGGAGTTTGGAATTGTTTGATTGCAAGTTTTTAAAACTAAACTTTTCATAATGCAATGTAAAGTAAATACAATGATTTTTTTTATTTCTCAAGTTGTTTGTTTGTTTTTTTTTTTTTTTTTTTTTTGTGTTTAAGTTGTTTGTTTGATTGTTAAATAAATGCAGGTAAATAACTCTTTTATGTTTGATTTTCGGTGAAACAAATCTACTTGTTTTTTAATTTAATCAGCAATTTAAAATTCAACTAATTTAGTAGAATATGGAATAGCACCACGGTTTCATCAACTATGATCTATGCATTTCTTTTCAACAAATTCAAATTTCCCAGCTTCTTTAACTAATAAATTGAAAGCAGGGCGTCATCTCAGCAGCATTCAAGAAAAAAAAGGGTAAAAGGAAAAAGATTGAAAACAGAGGCTCTTATTTGCCAACTAATAATCTGGCGAGATTAACTTCCCCTCTTTAGCTCCTCTGATTCTCTACAATAAGTTAAAAACACCTCCACCAGTTCAAAATCAAAACACTTGTAAAGCCGACTAATAACGTTTCAAAACAAGTTAGTCAATAACATTTCAACCTTGAATCAAACTCATGATCTCAAGATCTAGGAGTCTCCCAATTTGCTTTCCAATTAGACCATGCAGAACACGAGCACCTAACAATGAAAGCAAAAAAGGGTTGCAGCTCTATGTCAAGATACAAAACTCTTGGATTCTCCTCGACATGGATAAATGCTTTCATCTTTGTTCTTTCAGATTCAACATGCCTTGTCTAAAGCTTGATTAAATCAAAGAAGCATCGAAGAACTTCTTTGCTTTTGAAAGCCTTCACCTCCCTTCCCCTCTCCCTCAACATCAACAGCATATACGATGACAAAAAAGTAAAGATAAATAGGTGGTGAGCGTAAGGAACTAAGAAGACAGCTTTGACCTCCAGGCGGAAAAAGAGAAATGCTAAGTGGTTAAAAGGGCTGATGACCCTGCAAAAGCTTGCAACCATGAGACAAAGATGACCCAGGAAAGCAAGAGTGTGGTTGGTGATGGGAATGAAGGCATCAAGCGAGAACAAGAGCATGTTTGGATAAATGGTTTATATCTTTAGTGGTTAGTGCATTATATATCAGTAATGTTGACAGACTACCCAAGTTAATAACGGGGTGAACAGCTGGAGAAGCATCTTTAACTAGAAACTAAAGGCAATCTGCAGAAAAAAAGTAAATCTATCAAAAATCAAGGAGTTGACCATGTTTCTCCCAAACCATAAGAGTTTCATAAGGTGAATAACAATGTTTATTTGCCTATTTCAATCTTTCAAGGAAGAAAAAGAAAAAGCTATAAGATTGTCTCGTACAACATGACAGCAGAATTAAAAAAAATAAACAGTCAAAGGGTTAATGACATGGTCTTCATTTACGTAAAATGCAATCCTATAGCCTGAAGGGTTCAGGAAAACTAATTTTCACTTTGTTTCTAAAATGAAGATATACCAACAGCCACTTAAAACATTCAGATGGCCAATGAAACATGAATATATGGTTATTTTTTTATTTTTCTATTTAAAATCATAGTTCAAGATCATATTCTCACCCCAGGCAAATGTTGATGAATCTTTGAGTGTCACCAGAAAGAGGAGCCCCTCCAGAAAGTAGAAAACGAACGTCTCCACCCAGAACTGCCCGAACTTTGCTAAATACCAGAAAATCCCAAAGCAGTTTCTCCAGGCCCCATGCACCAAACCAGCTTCCGTTAATTGCTGCAAACCTACGACTATATCCAACGTCAAATAGCTTCTTCGCTAGTCCACCCTTCGCATTTACCTAAATATAAAGAGATAAAGCAACTGGTTTTTGTGGTTTGCTCAATGATTGAAAAGTACTTCTGAAAAATCAAGTTGATGCACACATTTTTCCTCACACCATCTCGAATGCGATCAAGAATAGCAGGTACAGCAGTCATTAAAGTAGGTCCTAAAACTGAGGCATCACCCTTTGTTCCCTTCTTTATTTTGTTTGATGTGTCAGTAAGAGTCAAAGGTGAACCATATCCAATAGAAGCTCCAGCAGCAATCATAACAGACTACAAAGAGAAATTGTCATATGCTTTATGCAAAAAAAAAAAAAAAAAGAGAATATCAATTATACCCTGCCAGCAAAGTTAAAGAACTGTATAATCTTACCTCTGCCGCTAATTCAAGAATATGAGCTAGTGGCAAGTAAGCCAAGTAGACATCTTTACTACCTAGCCCAGGTACAATTGTCATAACTGCAGCAACGGTGGCCAAGACATTCCCATGTGACATCATTACGCCCTTGCATATAAGCATAGAAGATAGAGGCCTTAGAATTAATAAAACAAAGAAAATAATATAATATGTAATTTTAGTGGTATTATATTGATAATTAATTAATTATCATTCAACATTATTAGAACATAAGACAATTTTTGTGTGTAATAAATTTAAATATCAGGGATTTATTATACAAAATAATAGAGACAAATGAGGATATAAGTTATAAAGTTAAAGTTAGATGGTTAAAATGGAGTGTGAGTGTGATTAAATGATATCATGAAGACTTAAACATAAATTTAGGTTGTCAAAATTATATGGTTCGGAATATTAGGTTGTAAAGAAGTAATTAATATTGAAGTTTGGTGTGATAGAAGTGTGAAAGTTAAGACGAATATGTGATAAAATTTAGATGGATAAACTAAGCAATGATTATATTAGAGGAAAGGTTGAAGTGAAATCTACCGAAGATAAGGTGATTAAAAATAAATTTAAGTGGTTTAGACATGTATAATGAAGGATAGAAAATCTGTCTATAAATTTAGCGTCAAAAGATTATAAGGAAAATAAGGTAGACTCGCGTTACATGCATAGAAGTTGTTCAAAAGATTACAAAGAATAAGTTTTAACACCTTAACAATAACTCAACGTGAACAAATGGAAAATAAGGATTCATACTATCTACTCTAAATAGTGGGAGAAGAATAATTATGATTTTGACTATATTATAAAATGTTTGAAAGTAATCTACAAGCATATTAGAAATCTTATTTACTTTTGGATGGTAATTCTCAAAAAAGATCATTTTATTGTATAAAAATAAAAAGCAATAGAATAATTTTACTTTCTTCGTAATGAATAACTATCATTCTTAGTACCCAACACTAAAAATGAACCCAATATTTCACAAGATCACCGTAATGAATAATTCGATCTTACCCAACATGAATTATATAAGGATTTAAAGGTAGGCAATACTGCAAATAGCATGAAATTTAAAACATGACAACTTCAAATGATAACAAACTTTATCAGATGCTTTGAACAAAAAATATGCAGCTGAACATCATTGAAGCAACTGCAAAATAGGTTAGAAAAAGAGAAATTTTTTAGGTTCTTGCCTTCAACCAACCTTAGGTAGACCAGTACTCCCACTAGTGTACATTATGACAGCGACGTCAGCTGAAAGAGGCAAATTTGCTTCAACAGGATTTTCCTTGCCCAGTTTCTCTACTTCAACAAATGAGGAGACGGTCCATGAAGCAGCATTCTGAAATTGTGAAGTATCGTTTGAAATGCCCTCCTCATTGATCCAAATTACACGTTTTACAGTATCAAGTTGTCCGCTTATGTCGATGAGTTTTTTCAACTCCTTTTGTCCGCATATGACAGTTGTAACTTCTGTCTGGCAAGGGATTATAGTAGTTAAAAAAAGAAATTGTATTTAGAAGCTTTCATGCTATTGAAACCAATGAATAGTTTGTTTTGTTAAGAAAACAAAAAAGCAAAGTATAAGCCAAGCATGGATTTATGAACATTTTCCAAATCTTATAAGAAGTTTTCATTCAAGAATCATTGTTGTCAACCATATCAACAATAAGAGAGAGAGAGAGATATATTAACCAACACTACTACAAATAAATAGCAACAAAAACTTGAAAATTCATATGATGCCTGTTTTAGATGGTGCATTTTTTTTTAATATGTAGGAAGATATTTGAAATTGGGGAGAATACTAACTTTGGATGATATCAAAGAATTACTATAGAGGATTGGTCATAAATCAATCTACTCTAAGAACTCATGATACTAATGATAAACAAGCCAGATCATTGAATCCCCTGAACATTCCCATATTTTGAATTTAGAGTTTTGGCGTCAAAGTTTCCCCAAAAAAACATTCTTCTTAAGGCTAATAACATCTTTAGTGATGCCCAAGAAAATTCTCGATAAAGAAATCTTAATTGTATTCTAATAGTGTTTATTCTATAATAATTGATTTCTTCCAATAAAGAATGGAAGGACACAAAATAAAGAGATGAGTCAAAGAATATGAGCACGGAGGGATAGTGCAATAAGCAATCCATAATATAGGTGAGGACGTAAATATCCTGAGGTATGCTAAGGCTCATAATGCGTAGTGGATGATGATGTATGTTGTGATGGAGTATATGGGTTAGCTCTTAGGATAGGGAAGACACAATCATAGGATTGTGATCATAATAACCCAATCGTGAGTACGAATGAATCTTCTTCCTATAAGAAGCTTTTTATTTTGATTTGTACAAATGTAATTCTTGCATATAGATATTCGAGAATATGAAAAGCCATAGAAGACATCTTCAAAGATGGACATATAATCTAGAATATTAAAAAAGTTTGGCTCATAAAAAAAAATCAGAATTATAGCTCAAGAAAGTTGTCAGGGAACGGAACCTATACAAACCTATAAGATTGCCAAAGAGTGGGATATTAATAGATGACCTTAGCGGATGACAAACAAAGAGAGGATCTATGCTAAGGAATAACTCTATTTTAGAGAAGAATATTTATATTCTAGAAATAAGAAACTAATCCTAAGGAGGATATGACTAATCCTAGGAATGAGGATGGCTACCCTAAGAGAAGAACTATCTAAAGGAAAGGATCTATCCTAGGAAGGAAGGAAGATTATACTAGAGAAAAAGATCTCTATCTTAGAAAATGAAAACTAACCCTAAGAAAGATGATGACTATCCTACATAGATGAAGAACTATCCTAAGGAAGGGTTGATTAAACCCAAAGAAATGGTAAACTAACCTAAGGGATAGGAGGACGGCCCCAATCCAACTCACATGATTGTCCAACGTTCTGGGTTGTCGTAGTTCCTGGACTACTTAGTAAGAAAAGATGATCAGACTTCTAAAAAAATGAGGATCCTTATCACCAACCAAGGATTACGTCGTCCGATGGGACTGTATAGACCTAGAGGTATGAGGGGACCTAGTCCTAGGCTGATGGATAGGACTTATACTCCACAATCACATGAAGGGAGAAGCCTAGGAGAGGCTTTAGATCCTAAGGATTGGGAGTCTTCTAGATCATAGAAGAATGTAGATCAAACAAATGACCATGAGGCCCAAAATGTTGGACTTACATCCTATATTCCTATCTAGTCAAGAATGTCACTATCTTACCTAGTTGCGTGTGTAAGTGAGAGGTTGGTCAAATTCAAGTGGATGAAAGAAAGACACGCCCTAGAGTTAGCTAGATGGAGAAGAATCATCTATGTATTGTGTATATGTCTAAGTTATCTATCCTAAAATGAATCATTGACTATTTGTAGACTCACAAGATCATGATATGACATGTGCATCAACGATGTTGGAAGTTGACATATCACTTTTCTATGTCCATTAAGATAGACCAAATGCCAGTCACTATTGCTACTGAAAAACATAGACAACGTGCTTTTGTTTTATTCTAAATGAATTAGACCTTTAAGTAAATGATATGCAATACTAGAACTCTAATCTTCAGCAAAGTTAACCCAAGTAATGTAATCACAGAGCAATCAATATAAAATAGATAAAATATAGTGTAAAAAACTAAAATATAAGTAGAAAAAAAAGAATATAAATCAATATTCACTTATCCTCCTAAGGTCTGGCTATCCTAGGATCTATTGTTGTAAGACAGATGTCAATAATAACACAACGAAATCATAGCTCTGATTAAATCACATCACAACCACCTACACGAACCTGTATTTTACAAGCATTTAATCATGACTGATGCAACACAAGCCCAGCCCATGAATACAATGAAACCAAGGCATAAATATAGATTTTGATATTAGACAAAAAAGTTATATTTGAAATAGTGAAACAAATTAAGGGTTTTTTTAAATTATATTTTTACTTGTTAATTCATATGAAAAATGTGACTTATTGTGTTGAAATCAGCTAATGTGAATAGCATAAAGGTTATAGACAATTTCACCATCTTTCCAACAACACCAAAATAGTGCAATTTCAATATAAGACAAAAAGTTATGTCCAAAATAATAAAGTTGTGCCATTGTTTTGGCAAATTATAATTTGATGTAATTATGATAATTGACATAAATATAGGGGTAAATTAAACCTCTCAAATTCCCTGATTATAATGAGCATGGTGCTACTAGTAAAATTTGAAATGAGGGTCAATGGTGATGCACGGTGTACATAGACTAACGCAACCTACAAGTCTCATAACCAACTAGAGAGCAACTATGATTCTGAAATATCTATTGGAATGCAACTTAATCAGGGGAATAGGACATTGAGTCAAACCTAATATATAAATCAGGATGTCTTAAGTTGACTAAGCTGAGAGTGTGGTATCTTGGGCCATCAATAGATGAGGACGACTCACAACAACAGGAACAATATATTGAGAGAGATCTAAGTCAATCAACAAGAGAATTGATAGAAACACTTGAAGATTTCAAGCAAATCCTATCAATTTCAGAAAATCAGCGAAAAACATTTCCCAACTCCAAAAGAATACCAAAATAATAATAATTTTATTACAAGAATCAAATAGATCAGAAGAAAACAACAAGATCAAGTGATCCTCTATTCGAGAGGAGGATCGATCTCTCCCAATCTCTAGACAAATCTAGAGCCCAAAACATAAAACTAAGACATCCCAAAATCAGCCAAATTCAAGATGTCCTAGCCCTAGGAAAACAAACTATTTAATGCATACAAATCAAAAGGAAATCCCTAAATAGTCCCTAAATTCAATTTTCCCTCCCAATTCCCTCAAAAACCCTTCCAAATGGGCTCCCATGAACTTGGCGGCTTGATCGGCATATCAGAAGGCGGAAAAGTTCCACCTCATTTGCGCCTGGGCCGGTCCCGCGTGGACCAGCTGGACCGGTCCAATGGACCGGTTTAACAAGAATGTCCAAAGCTTAGGGTGCACCAATCAAGGTAAATTGGCAAACGGCTCTAGTATACGTGCTAGAGATTGAGTAAACTAGGACCCCCCAAAAAATTCCTCATGGGTGTGTGCTGTAATAAAAGAAACAAATGTGTATGTGTTATGTGTAGTGACATCTCCTAGATAAACCTAGAAAGAACGTATGAAATATAAAGAGCCTAAGTATCAATAATACATCAAAAAATGATGTCAACAATACTGTTTTAGCCAAGTATAAATCACAAAAAATTAGGCATATGAGAAATGATCAAAAACATACTGAGTGAATGTTTTTAAAACTCAAAGCTACCACCCTTATTCAAAGTGAAAAGTTGTCAAGAAAATAAGATTCCATTCAATACAAGTGACTTATGGTCTATAAATAAGGAATGTTTCATCACTATAGTACTCTGGGGCAAATCAAAAAGGATAAACATGCTTGGGTAACATCTTAAAGAGATGAATCCATTATGTTTGTAGCGTTTCTATACTTCCACCAGAGAACAAGAAGATCAATGTCCATGACTTTTTAACTTTTTAGAGCACTAGGACAAGGCACACTGGAGTAAAATACATAAAACAATACGATTTCATTCCACTTGAACCGTCCCAACCAGTTCAAATCTATGCAAGGCATCAGAGTAAAAACCAGACCTATAGCACTTCACTTAGCAACTCAAATTTTACCTTTAATCTGGTTACATAATAATATGCTGTAAATATTCCTGCATTAAATTTGTTTGTTTTATATGAAGCTAACAACTTATTTTTCAGAAGAATTATACCACTAGAAAAACGTGAACTAACCTCATGATAATGCATTCATAACTCATATATAATTAATAAGAAAAATGTTTAGAGGCGTGCAAAATGAACATCATCTGATATACATTTTTTGTGCATAAAACGACAGAGACAGAAGAGATATGGTACCTCATTTAAAGAGTGACAAAGAGCTTCCTCGCCCAAAGAAGCATATATAGTAACTACCGTGAGATTTTGCCGAAAGCAACCCTTCCAGAAAGGAGAATTACATTAGTTTAGCATATCAAAAATAGAAAATTTATTGCAATTCACCAAATTGTGCATATTACATTCAACGTGGAACCTGCAAAACCTCAAATTTGAAGAATAGCATTCCTAAAATGATTCTTTCTTCTTCGTGAATACATTAAATGCTATTTAAGACGTAAAAGTAGACTTAGGAACTTGATGGCGATGGCAAATAATAGGACTCAAGAAAGTTTGAAAATCTACAAATGAAAGAACCATAACCATGTATATGGAGGAATAATAAACATGTTTCACTAGCCATCTGTCTAACTATGTCATCATAGCATCCAATTTTATCAGCTTAAATATATACAACAACAACAATATCAAGCCTTTATCCCACTCGTGAGTCGGTTACATAAATTTTTTTCACCATTGTATCCTATTAAGAGTCAAATTCTCATATAAATCTAATAAAAAAAAGTCATTTCAAATACTTTTGAACCAAGTCTTTTTAGATATGCCAGCTTAAATACACATCAAATATAAATGTGTTGTGCAATATAATGTTCCATAACTGCAAATTTGACTTTTCTTCCAAAATATTTAGCTCTAGAGAATGCTGAGCTTTGTCATAAAGTACCTGTAAAGCTATCTGCCATTGTGCCCTCGTGTCAGCAAAGATCGCAACACGCTCTTCCTTTTTGTGACCAAGCTGGATTAAACCAGAAGCGAAGTTGCAAATAGTATCAAAAGCTTGAACATAATTTAGCCATTCATAGTCCCCAAGATGAAACTTCTCAAAGTATCTTCCATCATGACTCTTTTCACTTTCCTTGGAAATAAACTTTCGAGTTCCAAACAAGGGCTTGTTTGGGAACTTCTTGCAGGATTGCTCAAACAGCTCAGATATGGTTGTGACCCCATCCCAAAGTGACTCCACAGGTGCATCAAAACGGTAATTGCGAAGTGCATATCCAGGCTCTCCACCAACATCTACTGGTAAGCCACGCTTCTTCCTGCTCTTTGTTTTTTGGAATATCAAAGATAACAGAATGGGCAGAAAAGCACCGACAATATATGGATTCATTCTCACGTAAAACACCTATCAATGAGCTCAACAGAAGCTTCTAGATACAGAAACCCACTACAGCACCTATCAATAAATCCGGCCAAAAAAGTAGTATTAGCATCAGCAACTCGAAGCATTTTAGCCACATGAAACTGGGAAGCCATTACTTCTATTAAATAAAAGAGACAGAAGGACTCAATAAAACGAGAGACACAATTCAAATCTCCATTGTCTACAACTACTCTTACTAAAAAAAGAATAAAACCTCACACCCCAAATAAATCCATATAAAAACCTAGCAGATCCCGGCGAAACAGATAAAAAAACTACCTTAACACACAAAATCAGAAAAGATATAACAAAACGTCAAAAAAATTAATATTCAATGGCTCACCCAAAACTACTATAGCGTCGGTTCTGCCTTAAGGGGAGATTCAGCAGAATATAATTCTCTAACACAATTCAATCTTAAGGGGCCGTTTGGCTACCGGGAGGATTTAAATCAGGTAGAGTTCAACAAATCTTATAAATCTAGATTTAGTAAAGCATGAGGACATTAAAACTTGAAAACTGTTAGGTAGACAAATTCACAACTGTGAAAAGCTGATAAATTTTTTGTTTCAGGATTTAAGATTTGTGAAAGAGAAAAATAATTATATCCGTTAAATCATGTGAAAGATGACATTTAGTGACTCATGGACTTAACCAAAAAGGTGCCTGAAACTAGATTTCAAATAACCTGTAGAATTTAAAGCTCATATTTCTGTTTGGTCAAATTGAAGTAAATTCTGGCAAAAATACTATAATGAATTAGGTTAAAATAAACAGAAAACATTGATCGGCCATTTTAATCCACATCCCCACCTTGGATGATGGACTAGGAAACGCCGTTCCATTACCCACAATAAAGCAAAAAGATCAAATACATTAAACCCGTCAACAACTCTACGAATCACTCAAAAAAAATGTTCCACTACATTTTCCATAATACAGTGCGAAAGCTAGCTGCATCCAACTCAAAGAGCCCACCAGATAGAAAAATCTCTCAACTTCCAACGCGCAAATTAAAAAAAAACAAAAAACAAAAAACAAAGATCGAATCCAGCTCACTGAAACAGAAGCTAGAAGGAAAAAGCTCGATTAAGAGACCACTGCATAGAATGATTGATTCCTGGCCAGACCTAGGAAGAAAATTGATTAAAGAGGCGTGTCCTTAATAGAGAGGAGGCGGAGAGCTCGGAGTATCCATAGATTGGGAAATTGGGAACCTCTGAACGAATTTGCAAAATATTAAATTCATGTCCACCGCTTCATCATTTCTCGGAATTTATCTCTTTCTTCTAATACGGGGCGATTTGGATACGACTACGATTACAGGAAAGTATATCTCAAAGAATTTATAGGTGTTATATATATATATATAGAAAGACAGAGAAAAAAATAGATTTAAATTTAACTATTTAGTATTTACACACAATACTTAAAATATCAAAATAAAATAAAAATAATACATTTTGATATAATCATGTCGTCAAATCATCAAGCAATCAATCTATCATTCATCACATCTCGCCAGTTAGGAGTGTAACTGAGTCAAGCTAACTTATCATCGTCTTGGGCTCGACTCAATAAATGGCTCGTAAGTCATGCTCAATGAGCTAATAAGTCAAGCTTGAGTCAGCACTGACTCGATTCTTTAGCTTGTGAGGTGGCTTGTTTAAAAAATACTATTATAAAATGCACTTAAAATAAAAATATATTAGCATTTAGGATTTTTAATTTAAAAATTAGTTGAAGTGTTTAAAATTTATATCTTAATTTTCTTATATTGAGTGATTCTTTCTTATTTTTCTTCTTTTTTTTTTACTATTTTATGATGATATTTACTTGAATCATAATCATTTTCTCTCTTTAAAAATAAATAAGATAGCTTGTGAGCCGGCTCAAACTCGTAAAATAAAGCTCGAGTTTTAAACTTGATAATTAATCAAGTTCAAACTCAACGTAGAGGTAACTCGAGCTTGACTACTATTTATGTAACTTGCCTTTTAAAAATTATATTTGCAAATGATAGATAGTATATTTGATTAAATTCTAATAAGTTGTTAGTGAATTATCTTCAATATTTAAAATTTAAATAAATATGAAATTTAATAATAGGGATTTTACGTACATAATATAAAATTCTTATATATTAATTTTTCTAAAATAACATTTTTTATATTTATTTATATCATATTAGTGTCTAAATCTATATCGAAACATATGCATGAGAAAATATGTTTTATTGTAGATGATTTAATATTAATTATATTTTTATATGATTTAGATATTTGAGGTTTGTAAAAATAAATATAAAAATATTAATTAAATGATGGGTGACGTGAAGCACAAACTCATAGAAAATTACTTTAAAACATCATATGAATAAATAACAATATTAGGTTATTTAATTGGTGAAATTAAGAATTAATAAGTTGTATTAAGATTCATAAAAAATCAACTAAATTAAAATATTAATCATAAATATTTATTAAAATTAAAATGATGAATAAACGGAGTCAATTAGATAAGTGGATGATTCTTCAGATATATTTTTCTCACATATTAAAATTTCATTTGAAATAACATTTTAATATTTTATTTTTTAGATCATAATTATAATTTCTATTTGATTATTCTCTTTTTATTGCTTTAGAAAAATGTATACAGGAAAGTTGTTTTCTATAATATTTTTTTAAAAATATTTTATTTATAACAACTTTACAAAGCAGTAAGAACACTGATCCAAATGAAACCTTTTGAATAGCTTTCCTGTTATTTTATTTTCGGACCGCAATCATAATTTTAAAATTATTATTTTACCTTTTTCTATAATATTTTTATAATTATTTTACGGACATTCTAAACAAACTCTCAATCTAAAAAAAAACTCTCAATACGAAAATCCTGATAGATTATTCCAATGAATTCTTTGGGCAATTTTGTCTTTTTCTCGGGTTAATATTTGATGAAAAAATTAAAAAAAAAATATTTGATGAAAGAAATTCTATAGAGATATTTTAGACACAGTTTTCTTTTGTCAAAAATATTAAAATTGAAGGTATAATCAAACTGATTTAAATTTCATAAATCCGAAAAAAATAAATAAACCTAAAATTTTAGGAGAGCTCAGTTTAGAACAGATGGAGCCCATGTCAATAAATTCCCAATGTAATGTGAAACGAGCGGGAAACGAGTTCGAGGAAGGTTCACGTTTGACCCGGTTCGGTTTGATGTGAGCCGATGTTGACGGTTTGAATGGACGGGCATCAATGGCAGCGTTGGGTTCATCTAGTTCGTCCGATTCGATCTGGCAGGAAGCGTACGGCCGAAATTGATTGAGTAGGGCTTAAACAAACCTGCTGCTGACACGTGCCAGACAAAATCTGACGTCTAAATAATAACGTAGGCGCCATTCTGTAGACTTTTGAGTCTGGACGTCGAAGTTTTGGCCTTTTTATTTAATAGAGTTTTGATTTTTAAAATGGCTGAAAATTGAAGGGTCGTCCAATGCAAAAATCATAGATGTTTGGACGAAACCGTTCCCCTTCCAAATTATTGAGGTGAAATTATTATGTACGGAGTCTGGTGTGGCTCGTGTTCGAACTCCACACATAAGATTTTTTACTTTGAGTGACTACGATCCAAAGTATACCACTCACACATCCAACAATTCAAATTCAATATCATCCGACCACTAAAATCTAACATCTGTCTTCACTAGGGGGGTCAATATTGGACCCGACACGAAAATTTCGGGTTCGGGTTGACCCGAACCCGAAACGGGTCGGGTTCAGATTTTCGACCCGTTTCAAAAAACGGGACAGGTTCAGGTTGACCCGAGAACTCGAAAATGACCCGACTGCCCGGTCTGCCCGCGTCATTCTGCCCGCATGCGTAGACTCGATGGCTCGCTGCCGAGTGCCAGGCGTGACGGCGTCAGTACGTGACTCGTCTGCCAGTGCGGCAGTGCCACTGAGTGCGGTCCCGCTGACCCGTGTCCCGCCCCACGATCGAGTCTGCCCGTGATGGCGCGATCCAGCTGACCAGTTCGGCAACGCAACTGAGTGCGGTCACGCGGACCCGCGTCCCGCCCCACGATCGAGTGACTCAAATCTGTCGCGCCAGTCGCGCATCCCGCGGTCCGGAGGTCCGACTGTCCGAAGTCGTATCTGCCGCAGTGTCGCGGCAGCCGCGCATCCCGCGGTCCCACGATCGAACGCGGAACGCCAAAGCATGGCCCGGTGTGCCGTGTTGAATCCAAAGCAGGTCGGGTTCGGATCCGCAAAACCTACCTGTATACAAAAACGGGTCGGGTTCGAGTTGACCTGAATAGTGCCGGGTCAATTTCAGGTTCGATCCGAACCCGACCCGTGACCCAAAATTGACACCTCTAATCTTCACGGTTTTCTAATCTTCCTCCTATCAAGAGAATCAAGTTTCAGTTGATTTTTATATTCAGATTCAAGTTTCGTTTCAACAGCTTTTCTATTGCTACTTAAAATGAAATTTTAGTACAAAATTTTTTATTTTGGTATCAAAACTCCGTTTAAAAAAGCAATAAAAAAGACGGCTCAAACGAAGCCTCAATTAACTACTTTACTGATAAATCATAGGATCAAGAAATCGCCGTCCCAAACGAAGCCTAAGTCATTCGGTCTAAAGAAACATTACTACTTTCATTGCACCATCAATAGAGTATTTGGAGCATAAAGAGTCAATTTAACAATTTCAAACATCCTATAAAAATTACAAATGGCTGACAACCAACCTTTGCTTTTCTAGTTATCTAATCTCTCATCCTATTAAGAGAACAACCAACAACCAGAATACCAGATCATTTGTTAATGCCTGATTTTTTACATTCTCGATCAACAATGTCATAACACTTTAGCCATAATTGACAACCAATACACTTTAACCACTAATGTGCACCTTCTCAATTGCTTTTGTCTCCCTTCTTATTTGAGAATGAGCAAAACCCATTAACCCTTGTTACACAAATTTCCGACATCTTGCGCCCATATTTCATGTCGCTCGATCTCCTCCTATCAAAAGAATGAATGAACAAACCGCTTATCATCACCCACCTTTCAATATTCCCTCGACCGCTCCTCGACGCTTCTCAAGATCCAATATTCTTTAACAACTACATACAATGCTCATCTTTTCAATCACTCATTTACCCATCCTACAAAAAAAATGATTAAGGTTTTGTTTGATATGGCTTTCTCACTGCTTCTTAGCATCTTTTTAACACAAAAAATTAAAAATTTTATGCTAAAAAATTGATTTAAGAAGCAATAAAAAAGTCATCCCAAACAAAGCCTAAGTTGACTAGTCACAATAATTCAACTTCTAAAGTTCTTATCTCATAAAAAATTCTATCACACCTTTTTTTCTTTTTTTTTTGGTTGCCCCTTCTCTATCTTTGAAGTAAGATCCAACATATTCTAACTAAATAAATTTGAATCAAACACACCACAACATAAAATGCATATTTAGGCTTCGTTTGGGACGACTTTTTTACTGCTTATTAAAACAGTTTTGTAGTACAAAAGTTAAATTTTTTTGTACTCAAAAGTTGTTTTAAGAAGCAATAAAAAAGCCATCTCAAACGAATCCTTAAACTGATAATAAAGAACATATCGATCAATCTGAAGCCGGTCCTGAAATATAGTAGCAAAGATAAGTACAACATTTGACAACTTTCACCGAAAGGATTGATGATGACAATTAATATCTCGCTACAATCATAAGAGAAGCCAGAACTAAATTAAAGACTTTCAGCGAAAATAAAGACCATGAAGAAAGATGAGCCAAAGATAAAAAGTTTCCTAGTCTGCGCGAGATTGACCAGCTCTAGAAGAGAGAATGATGCCAACAATGAGACCATAAAGAGCAAGAGCTTCAGCGAAAATAAGAATAAGAATCATTCCCACAAAGAGCTTTGGTTGCTGGGCATTGGCCCTGTCAATGGACAATAATCAGAATCAAATGAAAATATTCATAAAATTGCATCGACAATCAATATTCGAGTTTTATATAGAGGGAAAGAGGAGATCAAAATATTCAATGAATAAATAATAGAAATTTATGCACATACTGCAAAAAAAAATTCCTTATTTACAAGCTCTAATTCTGAGGACCAGCTGCTCAACTCTAACCTCAATACTTATGCTTAGCATTCCTAGCTCATCCTCTCCAGCTTCACTCAGGTCAAGGTGGCTGCCCACTCGCACTTCTCATTAAGGTGAATTGAACAATTATTTCATGCTCCATGCAGTGTAACTCTTTATGGTTTCGTTTGGTACGGCTTTCTAACTGCTTCTTAAAGCAGCTTTCAAGCATAAAAATAAAAAATTTTGAGCAATTTTGAGCTAGAAATCTGCTTTAACAAGTAGTAAGAAAGCCATCTCAAACGAAGCCTAGTCTAAGACTTCATTTGGGACAACTTTCTTACTGCTTCTTAAAGCATCTTTCTAGTATAACAAATTTAAATTTTTAAAGTAAAGAAACAATAAAAAAGCAGTCTCAAACGAAGCCTAAGTCGATGCAAGTAGATAGGTGACACTCATCCAAATACTTTTGGGGATCACTTTCCACTTCTAATCATCTTAAACACGGCGCTCTCTAATAAATTAGCTTTAGCCTAAAACCTGCATCGCATCAGGGGGGGCAGAATTCTGGGAGACAAATCCTATAACAGTGAGGATCACAACTAAATATTGTTGTCTGTCGAAAGCACTAGAGTCCCTTTCATAGTGATAATCTAGTCGACTCTACCCAATCCACTCAAAGGGATATCAAAGAGACATGAAGAGTTCAAAGTTTTTGGAGTAGTCTACAATCACATATAATACTCAAACTAAAGGTAGAAGAGATCTAAGAAAGAACAAGCAATTCATAAGGAAGATAGCACTATTATCACTGATAATTTGTTCATGTATAATTATCTAGAGGAGAATAGTATTTTCTTTATCAGAAAATATGATCTCCGTTGTTAGGCATTATTAGAAATACTATCATCACTTTTGAGAGGCTTCAAAAAATACATAATAACTTTTAATTACATCTAATCAAATAATGGAATTGAGTCAACTTATTGTTTTCCAAATCAAGCTTTCTAATCCACGCAAGTTAAATAAGCCCAACTAGAATCAGATAAATATTTTCTATTGGCAAACCTAGAGAAGATAATGAAAAATAAGCCAAATCAAATCAATTGGGAGGGACTAGTATGACCTCAAATGTATCAAATCTGGCAATGGTGTGGCAAAATAATGCCAAACTAGGTTTATAGGATAAATATATTGAGCAAAAAAATAAATAAATAAATAAATAAATAAAAATATTGAGCAAAACAATTTATTTTATAGTTCATTTCTTTTCAGGATTTATGATGTAGGGAGATAATCGTTGGATTGTTGGAAGAAGAGGTTGCTTGAAGGATTTCCAAGAACAAGAGAACAAACCAAGCATTAAGCTTCAATTTATATAATATTCATCAATGATCTCAACTCTCCTTACATCATACTATATATAATAATTAGGTAGAAAACTAGAGAAAACTAAAAAGTTCTAGAATCCTATAACAAGCTTATAACAAACTAGATAATATACGTCCAAGGAACGATTTAAGCTAAAATGCTCTGCATCATTATCCTCTTGCGTCAAAAGGGCTCGACTCTGTTAAGGCACGTCATCGGGAGAAAGATATATATAGAAATTATGATCAATCCTCCTAGGTCGAAGACCTTGCGTCTTAGATACATACACACAAGCTTATTCATTGTTGAATCTCTAAACAAGTTCTGAACCAGTCCTTTCCAATCTCTACGGGACATGCAGTGCCTTGACACAAATATGTTGAATGTATAGAAATTGGGCGACATCTCTTCAGAAGTAGCAACATCAATCTGCCCAACCTTCACATATCCATTAAGAAGGACATTATAAGCTCACCTTCTATGATTTGATCAAATGCACAATATTACAACTGTAAGCATCAACCTCAAAGTTGTAGATTGGAAACAACCAAATCAACCCTTCCTTTGTTGCAACTAATTCTTTGAGGCATGATCCAAGAATTAACGCATCCTGCAACCCTTTTGTCTCTTTCAAAAATCTCAACAGTTTCATCAATATACCCAATGTTAGCACACAAAAACAAAAACATGTTATAAAACCAAATTGAGCTCCATTGACCGCCTCCTTATTTCCCTATACATAGTCAGGGCATCCATGACATACCAAGCTTGGGAATAAGCTATGATAAGCGAATAATGAGTAATCATATTTGGTAATATGTTTTTACCAACCATCTCCTTATAAATGTTCTTCACCTGTCATGGCCTTCCACCTCTTCCCACGGCCTCCAACAACAACTTGTAATTGATCGAATTTGGCTTCACACCAAGTGCTTTCATTTCCTCAAGCACATTGAGCGCACCATTGTCTGTGCAGTAATCTTTATATGCAAAATTTAAGCAGCGCAAGCATTTTGAACTTATCTCATGAACTTTAAGAAGGATCAGCTACCTATATTTTTTGTCCTGAAATATTAAGTCAATCTCAACAAACAAATCGTCAACACCCAACTGCCCGAAGCAATCAACAACATTACGTCGAGCAGTTTGTGAGCATGGCATTGGATTAGCTTTGTCAGTGGACTTCACATTAAGGATTTGCACACCTATAATGGAAACGACTCCAATACCACCTGAAGCATAATCTTCACAACCATCACGACCAGACATAACTAATTTCTCTTTTAATTCCAAAAATCTTGATGGCTTGATGCAGATGAGATTTCCCCTTAACTATTGTTGTACCGCGGTCAACAAAATGGTTCAGAATTTGAAATTCCTTCTTCAGCCAATCTTTTGCAAGTCTCAACTTTGTGGATGCAAGGAAATTTTTTTCTCTTCAGTATCATTGCAAATCTTGCATTCATGAGCAGCAGCCATTGACTTTTCTGAATTGCAAGAACTCCTTGAATGAGTATTGAGTTCATCATTATCTAGATGGCAGAATTCTTCACGTCGCCGACGTCACAAAAGGGCTTCTCCATGGCTTCAAGTGCGGAGTCGGGCATGGTATTGTGGGAACTGAGCGGGTCCGGGAGTGGGGCAGGACCGTGGTCATGTGGAGTGGCAGCGGTGGTTGCTTCTTCTGGTTCAACAACAACTTTAAGATCATGCTGGAGTGGTGTCGGTTGCACGGACTTGTTGGGGAAGCAAAAGGAGAATGCTGGGATGACCAAATTCGGAGCGAGCAGCGATGGCGGAGTGGCATCGGCGGTTGTTTCGTCGGTTAGAGAATTGCAGGTCGAGTGTTGCGGATGTGGCAAATTGTGCTGGAGTTGTTGGGGATCGCAGATCTTATTGATATTGAACTCTAGGTTTGTGACATTCCGGCAATGGAAAAATATCAGAGGAATGGGGCTAGCTGATGTCGGAGGAATGGAGCTAGCTGATGTCGGAGGAACAGAATTGTGGGCGTTGGTCTGCTCGCGAGACGAAGCGGGATTGCGGTCCTGGTCACGAGACAATGCGGAGGCAGAATCATGGGTGATGGAATGGGGTCAGAGCAGAGGCGAGTCGCGAACGAAGGCCGTGGGTTGATTGTGGACTAAATGGTCGGGCATGGGATTCCGCCAATTGAGCGAAAGTTCAAGTGGATGATAGTGGGGCGGCGGATCTTGCCATTGGAGTGGAAGTTGGAGCGAAGGACAATCATCTTCTTCGTCGTCGACCGCCCATCACCTTTAGTGTCGATCGTCGTCAACCGTCCATCTCCTTCAGCGACGATCGTCGTCGACCGCCCATCTCCTTCAGCATCAATCTTCGTCGACCGTTCATCTTATTCGGCGTCGATCTTCTTCGACCGCCCAATTTCTTCGGCTTCGATTTTCATCAACAACCCACCTTCTTATGTAGTTCATCGTTCTTCGCAAGCTCCAGGCTCTGATACCAAAGATGTGGGGAGATAATCGTTGGATCGTTGGAAGAAGAGGATGCTTGAAGGATTTCCAAGAACAAGAAAACAAACCAAGCACTAAGCTTCAATTCATATAATGCTCATCAATGATCTCAACTCTCCTCACATCATACTATATATAAGAATTAGGTAGAAAACTAGAGAAAACTAGGAAGTTCTAGAATCCTATAACAAGCTTGTAACAAACTAAATAATATACGTCCAAGGAACGATTTAAGCTAAAATGCTCTGTATCAATTTATAATATTTAAAGACTTCTATCATTATCCCATTCATTATCCTTATCCTAATTATGCAGAGTTAGATCTAAAGAACCCTACTACTTTATTTCTATTGAGTGCAATCTAAGGTGTTAATACTATTTTGCATAAATCATTGTATACAATTTCTTTCGATGTTATATTTGGCCTGCTACTTTTCTGATGTGAAACGTACAAGCATGGATGATTAAATTAAGGAAGTTTGCACGCTTAAATTTTAAAGCACAATAGTTATAAGCTTCAATACCTCACATTACTTCTATCTACCATCTTATTGCTGCATCTTTAAACCTCAATTTTAAATGAGAACTCACCAAAATTATTATCTATTATCATATATTAAATAGATGGTACTCCCACAATCTTTTCAATATGTAATCATTTATAACTCTATCCTTATCAGTATTACTACATGCCCACTCAACTTAGATATCAGCAATTTCTTCAAGACTCAATAGGCAACTTAGGTTTCCAAGTACTTTGAACGGGCCCACAAGCCTATGAACCCAACCCTCTATAATATTTGATGGGTGAGCACTAATAAGTGTATCGGTTTAGTGTCATGTCCTTCCCAAGTACCATGCAACAAGGATGTTAAGAGGTTGACCAAAATCGTGAAGTATACAACTCAGTTCAATTTAGGCTTCGTTTGGGACAGCTTTCTTACTGCTGTTTAAACCAGCTTTATTGTACAAAAAATAAAAATTTTGAACTAGAAAGTTGCTTTATAAAGCAGTAAAAAAGTCATCCCAAACGAAACCTTAGTCTACTCATCAAATGAATTATACTCATAAGGGATCAACCTCCATATTAGATTTACCACATCAAATCCTTTATTCAAGTGGATCCAACTTGTCTAATATGGCATGCTCGTGAGGCCCTGAGTTTCTAGTCATTTGATATTAAAATATTCATCAAGGAAGACTACACAGATGAAGGAAAAACTAACTACTCGACAATCGTTAAAATAAATAAGAAAACTATTTGGATAGTAATACCATGCAATTGAAGGGAACATAGTACTCAACCTTATGGCTTACATAACAAAAGATTCCAAAAAGGGTTGCATGCATTGACCCTCTCAACCCAAGGGTCATTAAGAAATTAAATGATTCCTTAATAGGTCGGTCTCCTCCCAGCTCAGCAACACCATCAATGCTCATTATCAACTACTCACGTGGAGATGTAAATAATGAGAGTGAGTATAACACATACCAAATTATTAACAACAGTGCAATGCAAGGATTAGCCTCAATATGTAACATAAAAAGTTCATCAAACAAAGAAACATGACTTCAAACAAGTATCGAATCAATAGTCTTACGCACAATACATGAAAACTTCAACCATTTCAAACAAGAAAATTTTCTTATTTACCAAATTCTTTCAATATTCCATGCAATGTTATTGGAGGTTATGCCACCTCCAAACATTTCCATTTGATTGTAAGGTCACACCACCCTATCATAGATGTTATCCACTTCCATGTTCAACTAATTTTGTTGAAAACTTCATATCAAGCGTGTATCTCATCACACGCACAAACTTGCATATTATACAAAAGATTTCTAAGGATTTCTAAGAGATTAATTGTACAAAATTTGATAGTAGCCAACAACCAAAGATCATACTCAAACTCGAGGTAGAAGAGATCTAAGAAATAGTAATGAGTCCATTTATCATTGAGGTCTAACAACACCCAAGAACTTTCACGTTCTGCTAAGAGTCAACTAATGAGTCCATTTATCATTTAAAAGTTCCATCATATCCCTTCCCATTTGTCACTGAGCAACTAAAAATTAAAATAAAATTAATATTAGAGGTATGACTTGTAGAAAAGCAGAGAGAAATATCCTATCAGCAAGACAAAGTTACAATAGTAAACTAAGAGCAACTTAGAAGGCAACAAAGGAATTCCATTCATTCTCATTGAAATGCTTGCTACAGTAATTGGAGTATATATAGAGCATATGTATGCACGTGAGTGTGGTACACATTTTGTTATGCCATTTGGAGTTTGTCATGTCAGGGAATATTCTGATGTTAGTGGAAGGTTATGCTAATAAGTAATAACTCATACCAAATTATTAACAACAGTGCAATGCACGTATTAGCCTCAATATATAACATAAAAAGTTCATCAAATAAAGAAACATGGCTTCAAAGAAGTATCGAATCAATAGTCTTTCGCACCATAAATGAAAACTGCAACCATTTCAAATATGAAAATTTTCTTATTTACCAAACTCTTTCAATATTCCATGCAATGTTATTGGAGGTTACACCACTTCCAAACATTTCCATTTGATTGTAAGGTCACACCACCCTATCATAGATGTTATCCACCTCCATGTTCAACTAATTTTGTTGAAAGCTTCATATCAAGCGTGTATCTCATCACAAGCACATACTTGCATATTATACAAAGGATTTCTAAGAGATTAATTGTACAAATTTTGATAGTAGTCAACTACCAAAGATCATAGTCAAACTCGAGGTAGAAGAGTCTAAGAAATAGTAAGCAATACATATGGAAGTAGTCTACCATTAATAAGGTAGGATTCCCCACTTAGAAGAAAGCAAAAAGGGTTGAAAATGGAGTCCCATCTCCTTCTCTCCAGCTTCATCATGGCTTCCAGGTGGTTGTCTTCTCACTAGGGTGAATGGAACAACAACTACTATATCTAGACATCTAATTCCTTCAGTTGAGTCAAGAAAGAGAACACAAAGGCTATAAGATAAATAAGTGGCCCTCATCCAAATACTTCAGGGATCATTATCAACTTTCAACCATCATGGACATGCTACTCACTAATTGATTAGCTTTAGCCCGTTTCCTGTATCGCAATAAGGAGGGTTGAATCCTAGAAAAAATAACACCTTTATTTATACCACAATCAGCAAAGATCTACGATCAATCAGAAACCAAACTACAAAACAATAGTAACCCAAGCTTAATCAAAGAAAACCAGAAAGCAAATTAAAATATATTGGTTTGTAATCACAATTCAGTCTACAAACAGCATAAACAAAATATTAAATTATGAGCAATATAAGTAGGGGCCAAAATAAGAAAAAAAAAAAGAACTTAGAAACAGAAGGATAACAATAGAATCACCAGATCCACAAAAAAGTAGAGAGAATTACCGCACACCAGCATCGCCGACGATCCCAATGGCCATTCCGGCGGATAATCCGGCCAGGCCGCATGAAAGGCCGGAAGAGAGATGAGCATATCCGTCGAAGAGGTAATACGACTTTGCCTTGGGATTTATTCCCGTGCTAATAATAACCGCAATGATCAAACCGTAGATCCCGAGAACTCCGGCCATAACAACAGGGACGATCGACTTCATGACAAGCTCCGGCCGCATCACACCCATCGAGGCCACGCCGACACCGCTCTTCGCCGTCCCATAAGCCGCCCCCATGCCTGAAAATAGATAACAACATAATATAAAAAAAAGTAGTTGGAATCAGATAAAGGCCTGTAATAAGTGAGATCGGTCGGAGAGAGATTACAGGAGAATACGAGCGCTGCGGCGGCGCCGAGGAATCCGAAGAAGGGAGCAGTTTCATCGCCGCTAAAGCCTGCCATTTGCGTAAAACTTCAAGCTTTTTTCCCTGAAGCCCTGACCTTTTTTTTAGATACAGGAAAAGAGGAAGGTGGAGGAAACTAATAAAAAAAGGAGAGATTTTTTTCGAGGAATTGGGGAGGGAAGCCACGACACGAGGCTACGGTAATGAATGGTCAGCGGCTATTTCATCTAATCTCTTATAGAAGAATAAGATATTTTATTAATCGTCAAATAAATTATTTTTAATAAAATTTGTAGGATATATTATATTATATACACATTTTTAAATATTTAGATATAGATCATTTATTTTATTTATTTAAATATATGATATCTTATATCTTAATTACATCATAAATTTTTTATATTAAGAAATTAATAATAATAATTTTTTAATATAATTTAAATATGTAAATGTGATATAAATAAATGCAAAATTTTAGATAAAATATAATTATATAACAGTTCTTTTATATTAGAGTTAATCATTAGTATCCAACTTATTTATGACGGTGGGCGTCAATTTTATGAACAATTATTACGTCCTCTGACCGGACGTAGAGCTACGTTCGACCGCCAATAGCATGTCGCCTTTACCGCGCGGCCCGACGACTTGACCCGGACAGGAAACTAGGATTGCTATGTTCGCGTATTGCGAGGTATTACTCAGTATTACTAGGTATTGCTTGGCAATAACGAGAAATACCGTTATGTGAAGACCAATACCGAGCAATACCGAGTTGTACCGAGTTTTTCTAGAAAAACTCGGTACAACTCGGTATTGGTTATTGCCGAGCAAAAGCGACCAATATCTAGCAATACCGAGCAATACCTAGCAAAATCGAGAAACATCGAGCCATCCTGGGTCTGTTCCGGGTCGGGTTGTCGGGGCGCACGGTAAATAGTGAGAACGCGTGGCGCGATTCTACTGGTGGCCGAACGTAGATCTACGTCCTGTGACCGAACCAAATAAAAGTTCCAATTTTAGAAACGATGATACTCAATGAAAGTTAGTTAGTAAGCCTTTTTATTTCCTCTATAAGTGTTTGAGAAAACTCTTTTTGATCTCCATAAATGCCTGGAAGTAAATCCTATTTATACAACTAATAAATATATATATATGATTATCCAAGTCATTTCAACTAAAAAATAGAATACTCCAAATAAATTGTGTTATTCTCATTGATCATATGATATTTTTAGGTATTTTAGAGTGACAATGACATCCAAATGAAATGTAAAATTTCTCTTATGACGACTTCCATTTTGATTTTGATTGTAAGTATGCAAAAAAAAAAAAAAGAAGGTTTAATCACTTTAAAGTAATTAGAAAATTTCTCTTCTGACAACTTCCAGCGTCTCAAGTACTTTATTCAAGCACATTTAGAAAGCTGTTTTAAGAAGTAGTAAGAAATCCGTACCAAACAAAGCCTTAATTTCTTATAAACTTTTAGGCTTTGTTTCAAACATGTTTCTTACTGCTTTGCAAAACTATTACAAAGAAATTAAAATCTTAAATATGCTATAGGAAATAATTTTTTAATACAATATTTTTTTCAAAGCATCAAAATATTAGTGGCAAAATAGAAATTGTGGTTTCAATCTAAAAGAGAAAGCAATAAGAAAGATATCTCAAACAAAGCTTTAGTATTATTAGGTTCATTTCATCAAGAGCATTTTCGGCTATAAATTTATTAAAAAATAAAAATTCATTTGGGACAGATTTCTTGATATTTTTAAAGTAATTTTTTGATGAAAAAAAATTTTAACTAAATTTTTTTGTATTAAAAAGTTACTTTAAAAGTAGTGATATATCATCAAAAAATTACCTTGCTCGAGCACGAATCTTGTAGCAAAATCAACTTGAAAACTTCAAAAATTATATCGGAGACCATCTGAACTCTGATTTTAGCAAACTTATAGTCGAACTGAATGTCTCCGAAATATGAACCCAACGACATCACATTCGACTCAACCCAAGCTCAAATAGGTCCAAATCAAAGACCTAAAGCGCTTTTGGAAGGTTCAAACTACAATTTGGATTACCAAACAGTTTTTAAATTAGACATGCTTATAGTCGAATTGAAGCGACTTGACGAGATGAATCCAACAAGCCCAAGATCATCAAATTTTTATAACATTATGACAATCAAAGGTCCATTGAACGATGCATGATAGTAGAAATCAAGATCATCCATCTATCCGAACCAGTCCTAATTTACTCTTGATCTTCCACTTATTTACAATCCATGCCACTCAAAAATTCTATAAATAATACCCCATTTCCTCTTGAAAAAGGGGGGAGGAGCCAAGAGAGAAGAAAGAAAAGGAGCAAGAAAGTTCTAGCCACCTAGCTCCTCCTTGACCACCACCGGAGTCCTGCCGCACCACCGCCGGGGAAGAGCCAAGAGAGAAGAAGGAAGAGTAGGAAGAAAGCTCCAGCCACCTAGCTCCTCCTCAACCACCGTCGGAGTTCTGCCGCACCATCGCCGGGGAATATCCAAGAGAGAAAAAAGAAGAGGAGGAAGAAAGCTCCAGCCGCCTAGCTCCTCTCCGACCACCGATGGAGTTCTGCAGAACCACCGCTGGAGTAGAGCAAAGAGAGAAGAAGGAAGAGGAAGAAGAAAACTCCAGCCGCCTAGCTCCTCCTTGACCACCGCCGAGTTTTTTCGCATCACCACCAGGTTCTGTAACCACCACCAGACCATCCAAGGTCGTCGAAGTGCCACCCAAAGCTGGAGTGCCCCCTGATGCTGAAGTGCTACTGTCGGACCACCACCTGATACCAGAGTGCTGTCAGACCATAACCTGAGGCTCGGACTTTTGTCGGACCACTACTTGATGATCAGAGTTCTGTTGGAGTATCACCCTACTACTACGATCTTTTTTACCATAGACTCCTGCCAACTACAATCTTTCTAACCCCAGTCATTTGTAGACTATGGTCCTTTCGACCTCTGACGTTTATTATGATCCTTCCAACCTCCATTGTCAGACAATGATCTTTCTGACCCCATTCACTTACCGACCATGTGACAACCCAAATATCAATAGTGAAATGATTCATCTGACATTCTTTTTTTTTTTCTTTCTTTTCGTTCAGATCAATACAGACATCCATAGATAATTGCATTAAAGAAAAGAAATACAGCAACTACTATAATTCACGTTTCAACATATATACAGTCAAAAGGAGCGTCCAAAAGAATATACACAATAGCCATACAGCTACAAAACAAATGCCTGCCAAAGGCTACAAAAAAAAAAACAAAACTACACTAGTGACCGAAGAATCTTCACGCGGGAGGCTCTGCACCTGAAATCATTAACCACATATAATGAGCTTAAATAGCCCAGCAGGTCACCAAAGCCTACAACTGAAAAAAGCACGATAGAAGCAATATGTAGGTCAATCAAATCAAATTAAATCAATCAGTCGCACATGATCAATGAGTCGATGCAAATACGGAAATTAATACAGAACAGAAATCAATAAAATCAGTGAACAGTAGGAAATCCATAAAGCTCAAGAAATCAATGCGTACATCAAATCTCTACATTATCTATCATAGCAGTCAATAACATCAGTTACATCAATATAGTCGTCTAGCCATCTTATCTCTCGTATCAGTCTATAGCATCAGTCAAATCAATAGAATAGAATCGTATTAGGACACACACTTGCAAATCGATCAGTTGTTCAATATCACTTACTCCCTGTCAGTACGGCAGCGTATGTATCCATATCCACAACGAGAACAATCCAATGACGACAACGAATGATGCTACAACAGTGAAATCGCATCAATCAAATCAGTAAAGCAATTACTTCCGGTCAATAATATCAATCGGCATAGAGTCCCATAAAACAATCAAATCAATACATCGTGAGAGCAGTTGAAATTAAATCAATATAATCGGCAAATACAATTGAAAGCAATCGATGCAATAACAATCAAATCAATAAGCAATCAACCCAAATCAATCAATAGTATCCATGAATCCATAATATCGATGAATCAATAATATCGGTATTTGTATCCATGAATCAATACAATATCCATATCTATACAGTATCTATAACAGTAGCAATGCGCAATGACATAATATAAATATCAATGAAATCGTACGATAACAGTAAGTCCGTAAATCCGTTAGTAAATCCATTCAATAATAAATCGATTCAATACAATAAATCCATCGATATCAATCATGCGTAGGGTAATCAATAAATCAATCAGAAATCAATATATACAATACAATAGTCTTACTGAACAAGTACAATCACTGGCTATTAAGGCGTTTTTCAAGTCGATAATCCATAGTGCTGTTGTAGATATCTATCCATTGGTTCAATAAGAGTCGTCACTCTGTGCCCGTCGGCATAGTAATCTCCTTATGACTCCCAATCGTTATATCTATGATCAATAGAGGATAACACCAAACCCTTTTTAAAGGAAAGCCCGTCGGCCCACCATCTTGTACAGGTCAAGTCGATCTCCAACCAACGGTTCAACCAGTCTTCACTTGTCTTTCAGTAACAATAATCAAATAGTCACATTCATATGCATTCAAATCATCAATTTCAGAAAATCGGAAATCGTACGAAAATCCAGTGGCATAACGGCAGTATAAGAAATTTAGTCAATTTACACAAAAATTCACTAAATCAGAATTTCACCAAATTACCACATAACATTCACAACAACATTATAAGACTTTTATTCTACTGAAGCAACACAAATCAACAACCTGATATTTATCTATTCAATCAAAATCGCACAGAACCCAAAATAACCGGTAGAATCGTTATAGAAAATACTCAAAATATGTAGAAAAATCATATCAATAACATATCAAAAGTTGTGCGGTGAAAGTTTTGTCAATACAAAATACAGCGCGTTTTTCGGTAACGAAAACACAAATCTGTGCACAAAACGACCAAAACTCAATATCTTCGAAAACAGAAATAGGATTCGGAGTCCTTACAGCGAGATAAACTAATTGCTCAACAGCGGCGACGGACGAAAAGCGCTCCGCGGCCTTCGAAATCCGGCTTTTCCTTTGCTTTTCTTCTCTTTCTCTCTCCTCAGATATTTTGATTTTATAAAAATGAAATTTCTCTCTCCTCAAATCGAGCTGATTTCCTTATAAAATAAGTCTGATCGTCCCGGCCGATCGCCACATCGTCCAAGACGATATGAACAAATTTCAATCGTCTAGGACGATTTCGCAGGACGATAATTAATTTCTTGGACGATTTGCTCTCTGACTTGTGCCATGCTCTGATCGTCCCAGGACGATCCACTTCCAGAAAATCAGTTGTTTCACTGCAGTGATCGTCCTGGACGATCTCAATATCGTCCCGGACGATCCTGGGAGGAAAAATCAAATCCAGAAAGGAACAAATCAAAGGAACGAGCTCTCACAGACCACAATCCTTCCGACCTCCGTCGCCCACTATAGTCCTTCCAACCTCCCTCGCCAGACAACAGTCTTTCTGACCCTAGTCTCTTGCCGACTACGATCCTTCTGACTTGCATCGCCTACTACTATCCTTCCGACCTCCTTCGCCATACAACAGTCTTTCTGACCCTAGTCTCCTGTTGAATACGATCCTTCTGACTTGCCTCGTCATAGAATGATCTTTCTGACCCTAGTCTCATGCCGACTACGATCCTTTTGACATACATCATCTACTACGGTCCTTCTGACCTCCCTTGCCACAATGGTCTTTCTGACCTCAGTCTCCTGCCGACTACGGTCATTCCGACCTCCCTTGCTAGACAATAATCTTTATGACCCCAATCTCCTGCCGACTACGATCCTTCCAACCTCCGTCGCCTGATACGGTAACCTCCCTCGCCAACTATGGTCTTTCTGACCTCAGTCTTCTACCGATTATGGTACTTCAAACTTCTGTCGCCTACTACGGTCTTTCCAATCTCTATCCAATCGACTATGGTACTGTCAACCAAACAAATATGTCTATATTGATTATTGTAACTCCTACCATATAATGCGCTATATATGATGTACATTTATGACATCAAGTCAAGGCCTTCTCCCAAGGAAGGGTCTCATTTGTAATCAATTGCAAAGACTAGTTGATTCATTTAAACTGGGCCTCACCCCGTGGGTTTTCCCCTTTTTCAGGGGTTTCCACGTAAAAACTATAGTGTCTCTTATAAATACTGCACCCTCTCTCTTTCATCTGTTTGTGTGCTGGATCTTTGTACAATGCTAAGACGTTAAACTATATACTTCTCTACCGCCACAAATATTTCAGGACACAACAAGTAGTAAAAAAACTTACCCAAATAAAGCCTAAGTTTGAAGCATTCAAATACACATAAAAATTCGCGCTTGATAGATTGAATTTTTTAGTGATATATCTACTCCCTTTATTAATTAGTCTAATTGCATCTTGATTAGAGTTAATGACCAACTAATCTTGATTTGAGTTCAGTTCAATTAAAGTTTTTATTTAGTATTGATATGTATTGAATAAATGAGCTGTTAGTTTATTAAATTGATACATATATTTTAATATCAAGATTCTCAGTTCCTATTTCAACTACATCAATAAATCTCCACCCCTCACATGAAAAATCATACATATACATACATTTTAACTTGCTCAAATAAATCTGATCCTTAAGCCAGTTTAATTTGAGTTCATTATAAGTTTAATATGCATGTATTGTCGGCTTAATTAAGGCTTCGTTTGGGACGGCTTTCTAATGTTTTTTAAAGCAACTTTTTAGTATAAAAATAAAAAAAAATTATATTAAAAAATTACTTTAAAAAGCAATAAAAAAACTGTCTCAAACAAAAGCCTAAATAAAAACCAAAAATCTAATTAAAACTAAAGAACAAATTAAAATGACATAACTTCTAATGTTTGTATGTTATGATTTTCTAATTACTTTACTTTTCAAATCATAATCCCAACTTACATTTGGGTACTGCTTTTTCATTATTAAAAAAAATTATACTAAAAATTTATTTTTACAATAATTAAAAAATAATAATTTTCACACAACAATTTTACAATATTTTTATAAAAAAATTATAGCCATTGCTAACAACCATTGGACTCTGATTATTGAACCACCTTACAATGAAATTTGCATCGAATAGAATGACTTCCTACTGATGTTGAACTAAATTCAGATCAACTCAAAAGTTGCACCCACTAATATAATTTTATAAGATAAAATACATATTTTCATGTAGAGATTTTAATATTTTTAAAATGTTAAAAAATTATATAAATAAATATAAAAGATTTAGACACTACATGCATGAATAGTAAAGAAGCAGGCAGCAAGATTAAGAAGGCTCTACATACCCTCTCGGTGCACTTTGGGCTTAAGAGGAAAAGTAACTTTTGTTAGATCATCTCTAGGCAAACGCCTAACACTTCTTAGATGTCCGATGTCCGTCATTTGCTCCAGCTGAGCGCCGAAAAAATGGCATTAATGCGACGGTTCGCATTGCACTGTTCACATGCTATTTTTTTACTTCAAAATTTAGGTTTGTTTCGGGTTGAAAGATTTGTGGCGATAGAATGAGTAAACTTTTCATCTTAGTGATACACAGATGTCCAACACACAAACAAAAAGAGAAGTAAACCACCCAATCTTTTTTATGTGAAAAAAATCGGGTGTTTTATTTCTCTTTCAATGCACAGATATCCAACATACAAACAAGATTATTGATTTTAATTTTTTAAGTGTAAAATTTTTTAGTAATAATTCAAAAAAAATTATTTATAAACACATTATTTTTTAGAATTTAAAATTTTTTTTTTTAATGTTAGAAAATAATATTCCGTTGAAGTAAAGTTACTGTATTTTGGAGTTAAAATTGAGTTTTTGGGTTGGAGATGGCCTTATACAGCAGATATTGTAATCATGTTATAGTGTAAAAAATCCTTTGTAGATGCCGACCATATGTGCCATTCTAATTTCATAGTGATGGAGCTCTAGTTGATCAAGAAAACTAATGTATCTCCATATTTGAATTGCATATCATACGGGCTTTGCCTTTTATGTGCTGATATATTGTATAGATCATACCCTGGACCTTCGTAAGTATACCATTATTCCAATGCCAGTTAGTACAACTGCGCTTGCAAAAATGCCAGATTTGAAGGAGGATGCCCATTCACTTGTTTGCAACACTTCTGCATTTAAAGCAGGCTTTGCTGCTTCAGTTTTGGTTCTCCTGCTTTCAATATGCAATCTTAGAACCTGGAAAAAAAGGAATCAATGGTCAGCAATTGTTAATTAAGGATCTGCAGCTGCTTGTAAAAAAACAATTGTAGAATTATTTTACGAGATTGACAATTCATAGGAGATACAGAAAGATAGTAAGGCCATAACTAGCCACATAAATGGTAAAGAGCAAAGAATAAGGTTTGCCGAATCATTCTACTATAAACATGGCAGCCTGCAATGACCGCAAAGAGTAAATAGCGGTGGACGGCCGACCATAAGCATGCTATCAGGTGGACAGCCATGTGAGGATGTCGAACGTCATCCAAAGACCAATCATAATGCGCCATTTCACCCCCTGCTTGGTACCCAGCTCGGTACTGCTGACGTGACGCATTCTGGTTGGTCTCCGGACGGTAAACTGCGTTCGGCGTCCGCATATAATAATTTCTTCTGAAGCCGGCCTTTTATGGAAGATGGACACTCAGGTGAAAGGAAGAGATGCCAGCAAGCATTTAGGGAATAGCTGGCGCTGGTTGGGAAGGTGCAGAGGAGACGCATTGAACGCTGAGAAAATAAATGCTGGAAGATGCAATAAGGGCATCTCCAACCGAAAATCCCATTTTTCACTCCAAAATGCAGTGAAACTAAAAAATGTTGTGATTCATCTCCAAACGAACTCTATTTTGCACGCTTCTGCAAAGGTAATTGTCCTCTCCTCTTTCACGCGTTTCTTCGGCAAATCCGGTTGAGATAGAAAAATCGCGTAGGTGAACAATGTCCACCGATTAGCGATCTTTTTGCCGTTCGAATGGAGCAAACGAACTATGCCTTATAGTCGTTTGGGGTTCGGCTGGAGACGCCCTAAGCGTGGTGGCTGCACGCTGGCTGGAGTATTTTTAGAATTTCCATACCATTTCTCAAACTCGGAATATATACTTAATGATTTTTTGCTAGGAAGTAAAATTTTCAAATTGTGATTAATCAAGAGCTTTATTAAGAATATCTACAATCTACAATCTGAAGTTTTGTTGGAGCGTAATAGTCGAATGAATCCTCGAAAAAATTTCTTCTTTTCAGACTGTCAGATTATTTTCTACATACGTCGTTTGATCAAGCTGGATAGGATTCTTATCAATATTAACAGTTTGATTGTCACGTCTCATCATAGGTTAAGTGGTGAAACTTATTAAATCTTTAAGAAGACATTCTAGCCACATGCCTTCATAAATACCACGGGTCATCACCCTGAATTTTGCTTCAGCATAACTACCAGAAACCATATACAAACCTTTTCGAGATATCTTAGCATTCTGTATACGGCGTCAAAATGCTCCTGCATGGGATTATACATAAACTGGCTAACAATGCTAACAGAAAAATAAATTTAAGAATAAATAGTTTAGTCTTCCTATTAATTGTTGGTACCTTACTTTATCAATTGAGGTAAAATCTCTCTTCGCGTCAACTTTTTTTGTGAATTGAACAGCATGTTTTTGTGATTCCCCTAGAACCGAACCGAACAAACCAGCCCAAGCAAGGTGCCCCCCCCCACACACACACACAAAAAGGGGTAGAAATCAAAGAAAGAGAGGGAGTCGGCAAAGGCTTTAGGAAAGAATTTTGAAATTGGTTTATGTTAGGAAATTGTTTATTAGGAAGAATTGTATTTAAAGAACATGGGAGGCTAGCGTTCGGGCATGCATGATTTGAGTTATTTTCTTGGAGTTCCCTTAGGGTTTTGGGCTCTAGATCCATCATCTAGAGATTGGGAGAGAACGATCCTCCTCTCAAATTGAGGATCAATTGTACATTTGATTCATTTTGTTTCGCTTTGCTTTATATAAAACTATCTATCGTTTGATTGTTTTTTCAACATATTTTGTTCCATTTTTCTCCCTGTTTTACCGATTATTGTTAGGTTTGCTTGCAAACTCAAGTATTTCCCATTAGGATTACTTGCGAACTCAAGTATTTCCTATCACGTGTTTATAGTTTTACACCCATGTGTACCAATATCTTTTTTTAGTAATCCATTCAGTATTTTTGTACCAAGATAAATATCTGTTTCTTTTATCTTGCTATTTCTATGCATGGGAGAACTTCAATAAACCAAGATCCTTTATTTTTAAAACTACAGCTAGGACACCTTTCATCTTGTTTATTCTAATTCATGATTTCGTGTTAAGATGATATCATCACAATCAAGAGAGAAATTTTACCTTTAGATGATTTTTGGTAAATAAGATATAATCATATGTGCCTTTTAATCATCATGTGTTGAGCCAAGCTTTTGGTGATTATTTCAACCTATATACTAATTTCTTGAGCCCGCATACGTTGTTCATATTTGTCATACTCTCAAATCAGCAAGTTGTTAAATAGGCTTCATCTCCGAAATCACCATTTAGAAAATCATTTTTGACATCTAGTTGATTGAGTTGTCAAACTAAATAAGTAACAAGAGAGAAATGTTTTGATAGTATTCATTCTAGTAGTTGGGGCAAAGATTTCTTGATAGTTAATTCCATAGGTTTGAGTGAAATACTTTTGTCACTAACCTTGTTTTGTATTGGTCAACACATGCAACAGCTTTGTATTTCATATTGAGATCCACTAGCATCCAACAGATAGTTTCTCTTTGGGAAGATCTAAAAGATTCCACAAACCGTTTCTTTCAAGGATCTGTATTCTTAATGAATAACATTTTTCCATTTAAGTTCTTTTAATGTTTTTTGAATGTGGCTTGAAATTTCTATGATATAAAGACTTGTAGTAAAGGCATAAAATTTTAAAGATAGTTTATGGCAAGTAATATAATGAAATAATAAATGATTGGATGATCAGAACAACTTCTTATGATTTTCCTACAAATAGTAATAGACACGTTTAGATCATTATCAAAATCAATATAACGTTATACTTTTTGAACGATGTTAGGACATGACTAAGGCATTGGGTTTAGCTCTAGTTAGTTAAATTGTCCCGACATCTGGAGTAGAAAACCCCATTATACCTTGCTAGCATTTGAACTTCTAAAGGTCGAGGTTTAAATGAGTGAGATTCAAATAGATTTCGAAGATGCATTGTACCAGATACTAAGAAGATAGACATATATCTTCATTAAATTCCTATTCACAGAAAAAATGAATGTTCTCCCCTTGAATTCAAGTTTTTGGATAAGAATAATTGATTTTTGAAAAAGATTTCCTCCGTGTGGTGCAGTATTTTTTAGTGCTGGGAGAATAACATTTTCATCATTATTGAAGATAAGCGTAGTAGTAAAAATTTCAACTTTGCATTCACCGGCACAGAGGCCATTGACATTGTCATGGAAACCATGGCTTATATCCTGGGAGCACTTCAGAGGGTCAATAGAGGTATGGCATTATGCTTCTAAACAGACTAAAATTATTCCAAGTCAAGTCAGCAGAAAATTTTGAAGTCGAACAAGGAAAAGCTCCAATTTTTTCCGTCTTCCTTGTTTCCTTTTTTTATGTCATCATTAATGCAGTTTTAATGAAACTGTAAAGTTACACCCAGGCATGATAATAGTAGAAGTAAGAAGAACTAACCTTCCAACCAGCTAATCTGGCTTGGCTAACAGCTCCAACAAGATCAACATCTGCTGTGAGTAAAATTTTGTCACGTTCATCATCTTCATACTGCATGAAATTGAACAGCACTTGTTGAAAGAAAATATCATTGACTAACAGCAGGAGGATGGGGGAGTAAATCAAACGAAAAGTTAATAATCACACCAACAGTTGAATATCATCTTTATTATCATCGCCAAGCCCCATTCTCTGCAATACAGTAGCAACAAGCTCAGCTAGACTCTCGGTACCTAAAAAAACAAGAAAAGGGCATTTATTGCACATAAAGTAGGATGTTACTTCACATAAAACTAACATGGTTAACAAACTAACCACAATTGAATCTATGCATTTGTCCCTTCTGGTCCTCAAACTTATAGGAAAATGAATTCCCTGCAACAGGAGGATACATCGATCTTCCAGTATCTGTATGCTCGGATGCCATCATACCAGATAGTTCACTGTAAATTACTAGAAAGTACTAAAATGAGAATTAGAGGAATAAAATGGTTAGTTAGCAATGAGAAGCATAGAAAATAATCAAAATGAGACCTTTGTGTATCAAACTCCTCATCAGCTGGCTCAAGAGCAAGCGTGGAATCCCAAAACTTCTGCATCATAGTGTTTGCCATTTCATTTGCCGTATCAGAACTTCCCTCAACCTTCAAGGAGAATTCATAGAAAAGGCTGAATGTTCAGAAAATCTGCCAGCTTGATAAAGAAGATCACGAGAGAATGGGAATATTACTCTTGAAAATGGATCTAGAAATACATAGCTATGCAGCTCATTGCATAATTTTTTCGCAAAAACAATTTACCATAAAATATGTTGCGTTCAACTAAGTTAATTTAGAAGTATTGCTGCATTTTGAGCTAGCACAAAACAAGGTTAATATAACTTTATTTTTAAGGAAAAAGACTATTAATAACGGATGAAAAACAAACCCTACCCTGTGAAACAAAGATTGTGAATATAGGGCCAATAAATATTTAACATAAGAATCAAGGAACACAAAACAATGCTGGAAATGAATATTTTCAAAGAGTAAATTTGCGTGCATTTTGATAATCTTTAAGGAGCGAATTTTGAGAGCAAATAGAGGAAATAAAAACTTCCAGCTCATGAATCAAAGAAAAGAGTAAGGTAAATTCATGTATAATTATGCATTCTCACCATGGAAATCGCAGCATGAGTTATTTGCAAAACATCCAAGCAAGTCACAATCTGTCCGTCTATAGCTTAAAATTGCAAGTCAAATGACAGAAAAATAGATAACCACTTGGTGAACAATAATGTGTAAACAATCACCTCTATCCAACACCGGAAGGTGAAGGAATTTCCCATCATGCATCTTATGAAGAGCATCAAGAATTGTAGTGTCCAGTGTGGCACATTCTGGGTTTGTAGTCATTACCTACAGCAATATTAGACAGCCTTTCTCATAAGCAAGAAAGCCAACAACAAAGAAAATTAGTCCTGAATGTAACAATCAACAGCAATTGACAATTCAAACCATCTTTGTCCACAATGAACAAGGAAGTTACATTCCAATAAATTAATTGATGATTCATTCAAAAAAAATCCACCAGCCAGCTGAACATAATAAATCATTAAGCCTATATGTTGTTCCCATTTAATAATTTCTCAACATAATCCTTTAACCTTGTTTTATTTCATCATTAAGATTCTATAATCTTCACTTCTAATAAACCTAATTTAATCAAAGTCTCTAAAATCACTATTCCTTGCCTTAGCTACATACCAACGTAATCATTAAAAACTCTAACTTTCGCTTTGCATACTTCCCTCATATAAATTTTTTTCTTATAATCAGTGTAAGCATCAATGGTGCTGATTTTTTACAGCCCTAAAAGAATGTTTAATACCTCATAATTCTACCCTTAGGTTATACTACTCGCATACAATCATATTATGAATTCTTTTAAAAATTTTATGGCAAAATTCTCAATAAAAGCAGTTATCTTATACCATATCAAGTTTGGTTTAACTATAGGATTTTAATTTACCTCTCTAAATAACTTATTCAAGATATTAATAGCCTTAAAATAATGTTTAATGCATCCTCATTCTAACTTCAGGTTATATCACTCGCATGCAATCTATTTCTGAATTTTCCTAATAATTTTATGGCATAACACTCAATACAATTAGTCATTTTATGCCAATATCAACTTTGGTTAACTATAGGGTTTAAATTTGCCTCTTCAAATAATTTATTCAAGATATTAACACTCCTCGCCATTCAAGCCATCCTATCTTATAATAAATGAATTATTTGCTTTATTTATACCTCTAAAATATTACTCAATGACAAACTACCCTTGTTCGTTTAAATTTTTTTCCTAATATTATCTCACAACCTTTTGTAAGAAACGTGCTTTTCCCTTCTATGTAAAATTAAAATATTAGTGAACTAACCTGGAAGCTTCGCATGTGAAAGTAACCAAGTGCTCTTCCCAATTCTTCCAGCATAAGTTCATTATCAAAAGATCGGAATTTATTGTGAATATATTAATAGCTTCCCTCATTACATTTTCATCTCCTATTACACACCCCACCATGCATCCTCCTGTCATAACCCACTCTACTAAAAATTATATTTTAATTAAATCACCGCCAATATTTCTCATCTCTTTTTCAATAATATGTGCAATAGTTCATCCATTTCTTCAAAATAATATTTTTTAAAAATTATTTCCTAATCCAACTTAAGAAGTATGAGTCATAAAAATTTATAATGCCATAGCAAATAATTAACTTAGTGACAATCAATATATCACTAATCATATCAACCTTCATAATTTTAACTACCAACTCTTCCTCCATTACTATATCTACATCATTTTTCACCTTTGCACCACACAATAGCCTAAAACCTTCTCAATCTATGAATTGTTCTCATGTTCATTTAGTTTCTTGAAAATCTGTGATATTTATTTGATATATCATCAAAAAATTATCTTGATCGGGCACAAATCTCGAAGCAAAAATCAAATTGGAAACTTCGAAAATTAAATCGGAAACCATTTGAAATTTGATTTCAGCAAACTTATAGTCGAACTGAACGTCTTAGAAATACGAACCCAACGACACCAAATTCAACTCAATCAAAGCCCAAAATAGTTCAAATCAAAGACCCGAAGCACATTCGGAAGGTTCAATCCATAATTTGGATTACCAAACAGTTTCCAAATATGGCTTGTTTTAGACGAATTGAGCGTCTCAACGAGATGAATCCAACGAGCTCAAGATCGTCAAATTCTAATATCATTAGAGCCTTAAAATGTCTGATAAATGATCCACGATCAAGGGATTCAACATCGGCCATTCATTCAAACCACTCCCAATTTACCCCCGATCTTCCTCCTATTTACTGGTCATTCCATCCTCAAAAAATTATAAATAGCCCCTCATTTCTCTTAAGGGGGACCCAAGGAAGAAAACGAGTAAGAAGAGAAGAGAAAAAGAGGAGGGAAGAAGCTCCTCCTCGACCACCGCCGGAGTTTCGCCCAACTTTCAAGTGACGCAGGAGTTCCGCCCGACTTTTAAGTGATGTCGGAGTTCCGTCCAACCACCATGTGATGCTGAAGTTCCGCCCGACTTTTAAGTGACGCCGGAGTTCCGCCCGACTTTCAAGTGTCGCCGGAGTTCCATCCGACCACCAAGTAACGCTGAAGTTTTTCCCGACTTTTAAGTGACGCCGGAGTTCGCCCGACTTTCAAGTGACGTCGAAGTTCCTTCCGACATCCAAGTAACATTAGAACCCTCTCTGACAAACAACGGACACCAGTTTTCTGAAAACAGCATTTTGATATCCATGTGCAACTGACTTTCAACCCGGGAGTTGATTATTGTAATCTGATCCTCCTAAAATTTTAAGGATGAGTCAGCCTATTGTAACTCAAACAAACACTAGTGAAATTCTTTCAACTAGGCGTGGCCTCGTGGTTTTTCCCTTTCCAAGTCTTTCCACGTCAAAACTCCTGTGTTTTATATCTTTTATGTTTGTGTGTTGGATATTCATACAACGCTGAGACGAAAAATTCTAACTCTATCCCCGCGTATATTCTAGCCCGCAACATTATTATGTTTCAAATAGTTGTGCCAACAAATTTCAAACTCCTGCCATTCCAAGGCCACAAATTCCATAAAGAAAACTTAATCATAGAATTAATAAATATTAGCATATTTTCTATAATTGGGTTAAGCAATAGGCATTACTTGCAGGTTAAAAACATCATTGGATTAAATTGTAGAACGTCACATTCAAACATACCTTATCTACTTCTAACCACGATAAAAATAGGTCAAAATAGCATACTGTCTCTAGGAAGCATACTAGTAAATTATAAATGATAAATGCATAACTCTCTTAGAGAATCAAGTATCAACCAAAATAACAAACTTGTGTGCACCTGTGATGGTTAAAGAAAGAAAAAATGATAAAATATAAATGAATCCATGTACAAAATATTATATCTCCGATGACAACTAACCTTCTCTACCAAAGTTAGTTCAGGAGGAAGGTCTTGTGCAACCACTCGCATAAGAACATCCTTTGATCTGAAAAAGTATAGTGGAGCAGACAGCAGTATAAGGCAAGGGCTGTTCTCCAATAAGACAGCTTGGAGTAATTAAAAAATAAATCTGAAAAGAAAAATCAAACGGCATACGTAAGGATTCCCTGAGGCTTGTTTTCTGTAACCGCAATCACCGAATTAACTCGAAATTCACGCATCTTTTTGGCAGCAACAATAACAGGGTCAGAAGGAGATACAACTGCAACTCTGCGAGTGAAGATAGTTGAAAGAATAAGAGGTGGTTACGTCAAGAAAAAAAAATATATATATATTTTGGAACTAATTTCACAAAAAAGCCAGACAAGTTCATGAAACGTGTACTTTGAGTTCTCAGTGACAATAGTTGACAAAGAAGGTTTAAACATTCTTTCCCGAAGAGTTTCTATGAAAGCAGAAGGAGCTGCAGCAAAAATTGGAAAAGAAAATTAGCATTGAATAAAATGAACTACATAGTTAACCATATTAAAAACACGCATCAAGATTTATTTAGCATCCTAAAAACAATCATTCTCAGTTAACTGATTAAATAAAACCAGAGCACGTGACAAATGGTATAAGATAATTCAGAAAAGTTAATGTTGATTAAAGTTTACAGTCATCATGACATCTCACGTCATAGAGAATTCAATCACAAAAGCAAACTGCATTGCTTTCCTCGTTTCCAGAAAATGAAGAAATAACTTGGTGGAGGATGATCAAGGTAGCACCTTTAGCCTAATTGATTCTTCTATTTACTCAAACAAACTTCATGTTATCCATTCGAAGAGTATTTTCCAAACTCCCAGAAGACAAATAAAAAAGCAAGCTTGACAATTTAAGAAGGTGGTATCATCTCAGAAAAATATAATTCCATCATTCACCCGATGAAAGTTTCAACATTTCCTTGAGATAAGATAAAGCAATATTCATTTCTGGAGACATTTCCTAGATCTTGAACTAAAATTTGATAAAATAAATCGTGCAAGCATGATATTCATCATATGAATTTATAGTTGAATAAAAAAGCAAAGATAGCACACAAATTACATTGCTCGTTCAATGTACTTAATTCTATCTTTCAGACATTGTCAACCATAAACATGCCAACTGGGAATTTGAAGTGGATTGGCACATCCTCATCATCAACCAAATGGTAAGTAATACATTAAATAACAACTCATTTTTTTACTGACCTAACTCTCTATTATATTGCAGTAAATACAAGATGGAAATACAACAACAACAAGCCTTAATCCCACTACATGAGGCGGCTACATAAATCCTTTTTTCTTCATTGTCCTGTAAATAGTCAAATTCTCATTTAAATCTAATTAAAAATGTCATTTCTAATATTTTCTAACTAAGTATGTTTAGGACCTTAGGTCTACCTCTACCTTTCTTAACATAAGCCAAAACCTAATGCATTTACTTTCCTAACCGGGTCATCGGAAGGTTGATGTTTATGTGACCAAACCATCTAAGGCGACTCTCCAATCTTATCTTCCACCAGAGCTACTCCAATCTTTTCACTTAAATGCAAATTTTGTATCCTGTCTCTAAGACTAACACACTCATCCATCCAAGCATCCTCATCTCTGCAACACTTAATCTTATACTTCTCTTTTAATGGCCAACATTCTACACCAAAAAGCATTGCAATTCTCACCACCATATTATAGAATTTCCCCTTAAGTTTGAGGGTACTTATCTATCACACAACGAGCCCGATACATTCCTCTACTTCAACCATCCAACTTGATTTCTACAAATATAATCCCCATATTTTGCCATGGCTCTGAACAATAGACCCAAGATATTTAAAATGTGTACTCTTATTAATGACTTGATTACCCAAAGTCACAATCCCCCCACTAGATCTATTACTACTAAAATTACACTTCAAAATTATGCAATAATCATTATCATCCAGGCTCTATTCTTGAACAGAAGTAGTTACAAAAACATTGAGTAATTTGAATGCATCTTATTGTTTTATCTAATTTAGAACATTAACTAATTATTATAAGAATATGCTTTATCATGTAAAACCCGAAAATCCTATTTTAGGCTTCGCACGCTTTTCAAAGCGCCGCGACGAGGTTTAAGTGAAATTTTCAAGGTTATCAGAATGCAACGAAATTAATTTTAGAAAATCCTACGCGAAATTCTGATCGTTTTGGTATATAGAAGTTATACCAAATTTTGCCTAATTAAAGAGTTATTATTTTTAGAAGTCCATAAATACCCATTTTACCCTCACTTGTTTCTTAAGACGAATTTACTTAAGTAAGGGCATTTTGGACTTTTAGCAAAACCTAATTCCCTTAATAGGATTAACCGA